>NW_019731581.1:285363-329921 GCF_002891405.2 Cryptotermes secundus | reverse complement strand
TTAAATCCAGGATTGCCATGGCAAAAGCTGCATTTAGCAAGAAGAAGAATCTTTTTACCAGCAAATTGGACTTAAATTTGAGGAAGAAACTAGTGAAATGCTACATTTGGAGCATAGCTCTGTATGGGGCTGAAACATGGACACGGGGTACCACCCCCTTCACGACTGCTGTAATCAGTAACGGATTTTAACCTTGCGACGCATATGTAGACCACACGATAACTGCGGACAGACGTCCAGCTTCCCACCTGAGAGCTCCGTCATGAGACGTTTTTGTATTGTCTGCTCTGGGGCGCTGCACCCGCATCCTGCGCTGTAAGTTGTGACCAGTATCTCCCTAATGTGAACATTGCCTCAGCGCCTTGTTAGCTGAATCGCTGTAGGAGCCGTGCGCTGTTGTTTCGGACAGTAGTACGAAAGGGCGCATGCTCTCAGCGTATTGGCGGCCAGGACTCCACTCCCTGTAACTGAACTCACTTGATGACTGCAGTAATTCTGTATTATCTGTCTGCTGCAATATCGCATTGAATAACAGTACTTCCGCTACTGTGTCATATTTGTAGCGTCTCAAATCTTCCGGCCGTTTCGTTCAATGAGTAGCAGCAGCACAGACGTCAGTCCTGTACGTCCCCCAAAAGTTTGTACCAGAGCAGCAAGACGTTACCCTGAGAGATGGAACCGTTTGTATTCCAGCGCGGAATGATCGCCCATTGCGCGCCTACATCATTTTTTGTTATGGACCAAGTATTAACAGTGTCTTCATATATTTGGAGGGAATCGTCAGCTTATGATCGCAGTTGTTTGACGCTGTACGCGCCTTTACCCCCAGGGTTGGGGCACGTTTAGCCAGTTCAGGGCATATAAGGCAGTGGAGCATCGGTATACAGTGTAATTGGTAGGATGGAAGGTGAGCCGGTTTGTGAATTTTAGAATTGGGGGTGCACGGAGGTAAAGCCGGACGAGTTTTGTGCCTCATGCCCACAAACTGTGAGAAACTTAGTGCTGTAGGTCAGGATGGATGCATTCGCGTCACGTGAACATCTGTAACGCCTGTTAAGTTCAGACAGATTTTGTAATTACGTGGTGATAAAAATACATTTCAGTTCTGAAAGCACAGGCTACTTTTATAGACGAACGAATAAATACATTTTTCTTGTTTATCAGTAGATGTTAGTCAGGAAGGATGATTTGGGCAGGGCATGTAGCACGAATGGGAGAGACGAGGAATGCGTATAGGATATTGGTGGGAATGCCAGAAAGAAAGAGACCACAGGGAAGACCAAGGCGTAGGTGGGTGGACAATATTAGAATGGATCTTAGAGAGATGGGATGGGATGGTATGGATTCGCTAGATCTGGCTCAGGATAGGGACCAGTGGAGGGCTCTTGTGAACACGGTAATGAACCTTCGGGTTCCATAAAATGCTGGGAAATTCTTGAGTAGCTGCAGCGGCTCCTCCAGAAGAGCTCACCTCCATGAGTAAGTAGAAGTTGGCTTGAATCAGAAAACGCATCCTGTTAACTTGATATCTTGTGCTCTTTACTTTATTTCGGAATGTAAACTGAGCCTTTAGGGTGTTGCCACACGAGCTCACAAAATGCGTCCGTTGTAACGAACGTCGTGACGTCCGCTGTAGAAATAAACAAGAGAGGCGAATGCTACGCTTTCTTNGGGGGGGGGGGAAACAACAAAAAACTACGCACCTCATTCTGCAACTGTACGGTGTCATAAGCAACGTCCGTACTTCGTGCACTCGTGTGGCTCGTTGTGCATTGTGTTGCCAGTTTCGTCTGTGCTCCTCTGTGCGACCGAACTTCGATAGGTCCACGCGCAGTGTTTGTAGTTTCACAAGCATTTAAATCTGCAATTAAGCCAAATGGAATCAGTCAGGGACTGTTGGACCGGGCTACAGAAGCAGACGTTTGACCTCCACGTCGATATCTGCTCTTGAGGCATTTTGATTAGGCTCGCACATTTATCTGTGATTAGGCAGTGTGGGAGGGACGGTTTCTCGTTATGAAATACATAGATGGAGGAGTCTCGTGTGCCTCGCCTGCAGCATCGGATGAAAGTTAATGTATATTTCACAATGCCGAGAAAATTCCTTTTAGGTGCGGCCGCTGATCCGGTGGCCATGGCAAAAGGAATTTCTAATGCCAGTTCGAAGCGGGTTTTGCGGAAGAGTGGTTATTTGCTATGCAGTGCGTTTGTGTCTGCGTGAGTTCGCCGAAGGGGGAGAGTGGGTCGGGGAGGGATCTTGCTGATGTGATGTGCTGACTTGCATACGGCAAGGGAGTTCTCCCATTAAGCGCTGTTCTCACTTATTAAGCCGCCCTTTCGATTTGTTCAGTTGGGTGTTTCCTAAGGAAATGTAACCCCTTCATGCAGGCCACCCGTGTTTCGCATGGTCTTCTTACTTGCTGCCTGTTGGTACTGGCCCCCCCCCCCTTTTCCTTTCAATTTGGGGCCGTTGAAGAGAAAAGCTACCAGTTCTCTTATTACTCCACTTACGAGGTCCGATAGTTGTTCCAGCAGAGTGCATTGCTGCTGGACGATCGGCCGCGGGCAGTTCTCAGTATGAAATGCAGGACAATGCCTGTCCATGGGACCACTGTATGGATAGATATCACGTGTTTCGGGCATGCTTTTGGTGCTGAGGCCATCTTCAGGGACTGGGGGTGCTGAGGGGAATATTTGGATCGTTGCTATACCATCTGAGTTATGTACAAGCTCAGTCGATGACGTCATTTGGATTTTTCAGTTGACCTACTCCTTCCAGCCGCAGTATGTCCCTGGGGTCGACACAGCCTCTAACAGAAATGAGTACCAGGAATCTTCCTGGGGAGTAAAGCGCGGCCGGCGCGTAATGCTGACAACCTCACCGCCATCTATGAGCCGATTCTCTAGAAAATGTGGGAGCCTCGACGTCTTAACGACTCTGTGGGCCTCCATGACCTGTTACAGGGATAGTCTTACCTTTTTCTCATTTTCAACGACGTTTCAGGGAGGAATGTTTTTTATGTTCGTGTGTCTGTCATATATGCTCTTTGTAGGTGTGTAGTCTGAGCGCATGCGCCCGCACGGTTGGGGCCTTTCCCATTGTTCAGCACATATCACCTCTACACAGATGATTGAGATGATCAGCACTGTGTAATTTTCTGCAGTCCTTTGTTTATTATGTTAGTTAATTGAAGATCGTTTTATTTACTGCTTAAATCCTAGACCCGATGACTGGGGGGGGGAGGTTGGCGTCGAATAGGAATTGATAGGCGCATAGAATGACGCGGCAACCAGCCGTTACACGAACAACGCCGTAAGAATTCTCGGGACGGATCGTCTTAGGGAATTAACTATAACCAATAACCCGGTCTTCCAGGTTTTATTCAGAGAACATAACCCAAGTTTCTGACCCATATAAATGGCAGAATATAGTGGTACGCCGTGTATGATTTGAGGTTCCCATAGCTATGGTTGTGGCATGTAACACCGCGCAATCCGTTGAAATTCAACCGACGTTTCGGAGGAAAATATCGCCTCAATATTCAGGGTCGAAGAATACGCCGAGCAAAAGACCAGCTTGAAAGGATGTGGGAAGCAGATCTTATTTTAAGCTTAATTTTTTACTCTGAAGATGGATGCTGTATATTCCTCCGAAACGTCGTTTGATTTTCAACGGACTAAACGCCGTTATAGCCAGATGATAGTAAGTAGTGTTCTTAGTGTTATTCCGTTTCGGTCTTCATGTTTTACCGGAAGGTACAATGATTTTGAACTGTTTGGTGGTTAACTCTAAGACACGGTAGGAAGAAATATTCGCGCTGCGAAATTAATTATACTGAAACAACGGGATGTGCTTTATACGATTGGATTTCAGATACTTGTTTAGGCGCTTAGCATAACGAATTGGGCTACGTTGTTGCTGTCGTAATGCAAGCCTGACAAGTCACACACAAACATTGCGTTTGGTACACAGAAAACGCTCTTTTCTATGAATGAGATCTTGTTCCAGAATGTGACAGTTCTTAATGAGGACTGAGAGGCTGTTGTTGCATTTGTGGCTGCAGCAAAGAGGTTCTGGAAGAAGACATTCCATTCGTCTGAGAAATTGTTTCGGTAACATGCTTGCCTTGTGATCGCATCGTACGTATTAATGCTGTATGCTAAAGGTACCTGGTTAATATTGTGGCGTATAGATCCACTGCTAAGCGATGACTCTGTAAACAACGGCCTGTGCTAGGTAACGTCGGCAACATACATGCACACAACAGTAGGAAAGCTGTTTTTTTTTCTGTTGGTCCTTGTCGGGAGGTTATAAGCGGGACAGAGTCTAGAGCTTAGTTAATTCATAAGAGACAAAACCATCTTCTCGTCAGAGAGGATGTTATATAAGGCCTATTACCGCAGTGGTTCAGTTGAAAGAAAAATCTTGTCGTGGGTCGTAAGGGGCTTGACGCCAAGACTAGTTGATTGGCGGTAAACCGCCAGTCGTAAAATAACTCTGAGCTTAGTTCACTTGTGAGACGATGGCTAGCCGGCAGTGGAGTGAGCGCGGAAGTTGAATCTCCACTGTTGGAAGCCGTTACCAGGAAACGACCACTGCAGAGTGTAATGGTCGAGAGCACTAGTTCGTGTAACATTGAACTGTAAAGTGTTGAGATCAGCGACAGCGCTATAATTAAATGTAATTACGAGTTGTGTATGAAAGTGGTCAATAAACCTAATTTCCAATCGAAAACCCCGTCGAGAGTCACTCATACACATGACTATATCTTGGAAGCTATCCTGACCTGGATATGTCATGATTTCGCCTCGTGTTTCCGGACGTAAGCAGGGGTTGAGGCTTCGCGTGTCATTAATTTTCTTAGTAATTGCTGGTGACGTTATTTCTGTACCTGTCACTTAGCTGTCGCTCATGGTAGCAATTGTAGCTTCTTCGATGGATCATTTTGGATTGTAGCGCGAATATGACGAGGTTTGGGCGTTTTGAATAATGTTTTCTGTTCTCAGTGGCGCTGAAGAATGTTTAGTTTTAGCCTGTGGTCGTGTACTGGCGTCCGCGATGCGCAGTCGTTTAACGAGTTGCGTTCCAATTGTTGCGTCTCCTGCCAACTCGAGGTTCTGCGCGTCTGCCTCCGGCTGGGGCTCTTAACTAAGGAAGGAACAATTTATCCCGCCACCGCGGTCTACATGGAAATGCACTTGCAGTGCCATCTGAAATATTCAGAATGTGACTTAGTGAAGCGTGTCTAGAAAGACAGTTTTAAAAAAGGAATTGCTAATATGTACGTCGGCCTTTGAATCGTCAGACGAGAAAAACGAAACGTTGGTTTTCCGTGTTACGCCACTTTCCCGCCTAAACGCTGGAAGAAAATATTTATTTATTTATTTAATGCCTTCATAATTTTCAGTTCGTTTCCATTCTTAATGATATTAAGAGGAGACTGAACCCCGGTAATGCTTGCTACCATTCAGTCCAGAACCTTTTGTCTTCTCGTCTGCTGCCAAAATATCAAAATTAGAATATACAAAACTATCATTTTTCCTGTGGTTCTGTATGGGTGTGAAACTTGGTCTCTGACATTAAGGGAGGAACATAGACTGAGGGTGTTGAGGACAATATTTGGACCGAAGAGAGATTAAGTGACAGGAGGTTGGAGAAAACTGCATAATGAGGAGCTTCATAACTTGTACTCTTCTCCAAGTATAATTAGAATGATCAAGTCAAGGAGGATGAGATGGACAGGGCATGTAGCACGCGTGGGGGGAGAAGAGGAATGCATATAGCATATTGGTGGGAAAGCCAGAAGGAAAGAGACCACTGGCAAGACCAAGGCGTAGGTGGTTGTATAATATTAAAATGGATCTTAGAGGGATTGGATGGAACGGTATGGATTGGATTGATCTGTCTCAGGATAGGGAGCAGTGGAGGGCTATTATGAACACAGTAATGACACAAAAAGGGCTCAGCTCCGTGAATAAGTAAGTTCCATTCTTAATAAAAGCAAGTAGATTTAGTTAGTACATGAGTAGGTCACGGCTGCCCCCCTTTCCAGCCCATTTTTAATCCGTTATTCGTCAGTCATCTGTCATTCGACTTGCCGACGACGCCGTGAACTTATCTCCGATTTGACAAGATCCTGTCACACTTATCTCCTCTCCCCACAACTTAATTCATCCGTCCTCATGTGGTGATTTATAGATGAAGCTGGTGATAAGTGAGCGCGTCACCTCGTAACATTAAATATTAGCAAGGTGATGGCTGCAACGCAGATTAGGGTAATGTCTCTTCCCGCAGATAGAAGCACTGCTGCATTATTCACGTACGCTGCAACTCCAATTCACTTATTTTTTCAGAGGCTAATCCTGTCCCCGAGTGAATTGGATTCACTTTTGCTGTAATATCGGCCTAACCATTTAAAGTTGTGCCTGCCTCGGGGCTGTGGGGGTGTCTTGGCTTGAGTGCCTGTTACACTGAGGTGGGTCTCACAGTACGTGCGCCGTTCCTAGTTAAGCAACCCTCGCTAAAATCCTTCCCAGTCAACAATCCGAACGATACTGCCATTTTGTTGCGAAACTCTGTTAAACATAGACATTTGCCTGCGATGTGTAGCTGACGAAAGGTACACGAATGGAACGTCAACTTGGAGAGCGTTTACTGTGCTGTGATGGTACCGTAACGTAACGCTTTCGTCCATCGATGAGGGTACCGTGTAGTTCTTGAAGAGTTTCGCCTGCTCTGTTGGGATTTGCTTCACAGCGAGGATGTTCATATTCATTGGGTAGCCAGGAAGTAGTCCCTGGTTAAACTGGTTTGAGCGTGTAGCTTGCATGTAACATCCTACTCTGGATATTGAGGCAGGATGTGTTGAACTTACTGAAGCTCACATGTAGGCCACTTGAGTCCCATCATGAAGTTGCCTTGCGGCGATGTCATTCGCTGTCTCCGTGCGGCTCTTTCGTGAACTCTACCTCTGGTCACAGGTCACTCCCTCTATTGGCTGCTGTGTCTGGTCACAGGTCACTCCCTCTGTTGGCTGCTTAGTCTGATCACACGTCACTCTGTTGGCTGCTGAGTCTGGTCACACGTCACTTCCTCTGTTGGCTGCTGAGTCTGGTCAGTTCACTCCCTCTGTTGGCTGCTGAGACTGGTCACAGGTCACTCCCTGTGTTGGCTACTGAGTCTGGTCACATGTCACTCCCTCTGTTGGCTGCTGAGTCTGGTCACAGGTCACTCCCTCTGTTGGCTGCTTAGTCTGATCACACGTCCCTCTGTTGGCTGCTGAGTTTGGTCACACGTCACTTCCTCTGTTGGCTGCTGAGTCTGGTCAAAAGTCACTCCCTCTGTTGGCTGCTGAGTCTGGTCACAAGTCACTCCCTCTGTTGGCTGCTTAGTCTGGTCAGACGTCACTCCCTCTGTTGGCTGCTGAGTCTGGTCACACGTCACTGCCACTTTTGGCTGCTGAGTCTGGTCACAAGTCACTCCCTCTGTTGGCTGCTGAGTCTGGGCACACGTCACTTCCTCTGTTATCTTATTCTTTACATACACGATGCGTTTCTGTTCAGACAGTAATTGCACTGTTTTCATTTGTTTGCTTTCAGGTGAGTACTTGAAAATCTCCTCCCCATCCACTAGAAACCTGCTTTCTGAAAGTAAGGAACTTGCTTCAGTAAGTAAGTCCATTTATACTGTGATACCTGCGTCAGAAAACAAGCTGATATGGTTTAGGCTTCAGGCGTTTGATTCCCGGTAGATGCCGGATTTTCCTCGTCACCACGGCTTTGAGACCGTCTGTGAGAGCCATCCAGCTTTCTAATAGATTGGTTTATGACGGACAGAGCTTTAAGCTTCATACTCGTCTTCATGTATGTAACTGTGTCAGCTGATGATGATTACTTGATACCTTCAGTAGTTCACATATCTTTAGCGTGTTCTCCAGACGAAACGTTGTAACAGCAGTTCTTTAAAATAGTCGCTTAATCTCTTGGGCGGCACGTGGTAGAGTTGTTGGTGGAGACACTATGCTATAACACGGAAGGTCGCGGGTTCGATTCCCAATGAGGTCATTGGATTTTTCAGTTGATCTAATCATTCCATCAGCGCTATGGCTTTAGGGTCGACATAGCGTCTAACAGAAATGAGTACCAGGAATCTTCGTGAGGGGCAAAGCGCAGCCGGCGCGTAAGGCTGACAATCTCACCGCCATCTGTGAGCCGATTGTCTAGAAAATGTGGGAAGCTCGACGTCTCACAACCCTATGGACCTCCACAGCCTGTTACAGGGAAGCCTTACCTTTTTTTACGTTATGGTGCTCTGTGTTGTTGTGAAGGGGGAGGGTTGAGAGGCAGAATCGAGGGTTGTAAAACTGTGGTCTGATGACAGCAAGCATTGAAGAGTCGTTAAGTGCTGAATGTTACAACAGTCGCACACAGTGTAAGAACAAATTTAACATCACGTGACAGTTCCATGTTTCAACTAATAACATTATACAGAGTTTTGGTTGTATACCTGACGTCGACATGGGAATCTTCTGCCCCTGTTGCACAGGCAACTTGCACACATGTATCGTACCGTACATGGACGCTAATGTGTTGTGCACACGTGGCTTTTCGACACAGAAATTGACAGGACAGAGTTAACTACGGCTAATGGCGCAGGTCAAATACAGAAGCACCCGGAATTTATGGGTGGGTTCACATGTGACACGTAGGCACGCTTGGCCGCCACCGCTGTACAGCGATTCAATTGTTTTGTTCGACGTTGAAGGTAAATTGTAACGTGTATACACTGCTGGGTTAAATTGTATAGAGAGACTCCAGTGATATGGAAGGGGCGTGATATTGGCCCAACGATTTGCGGGCAGCCCTCATCTCGGGATGATATTTCGGCAAATAATCAGGAACAAAAAATTATATATTGTCACGTAGTGTGTGGCTATAGACGGAGTTTGGATTGATGAGTTGATATTTTGACCACTTATACACAAGACTCAAAATTACAAGCAATTACAACGTTATCGCTGATCTGTGCACTTTACAATTCTCAAAAAGACGCCCCAAGCCTCAGTCGTTTATAGTCTTCACCAGTCGTTTCTTGGTAACGGATCTTAACGTTGGAGATTCTTCACCTTCTGTACTCACGTCGCTCAACTGAACTCATTGCTCCAGCTCGTCTGGTTATAACATCTCGGGACGGACCACATAGAAAACATTCTTCTGTTGTTGCGTTCGTTGCCCGGAAATGGCCGCGGCGCGGATCACAGAAAACACCATTCTATTGAGTGCGTGTATGATACGGGCGTTACCTAATAACGGCCGTTGTTTACAGAGTCACTGCTTAGAAACGGGTCTGCGCCGCAGTATGGTCACCGGAAGCAAGTTTTAAATACTTCAGTGAGGCCTGGACATTCAAGACAAGCGACATCGAAAAATTATGGTACTATAAGACTAGAAAAATCTGCAAGTTTCAAATCAGGCAAAATTATGAAACTTTGTGAGTGAAACCTCTGTTATCTAGTGGTCACAGTTTCTGGCTACAGATCCAGAGGTCCCGGGTTCGATTCCGGCGCTACCAGATTTTCTGAGAAGGGCGTGGGACGGAGTCCACTCATCCTCGGGAGGATAATTCAGGCATGTGATGGCTGCGACATGTCCGACCGAGCCAGAGTTGCATGAAATGCGATAATTGGTCGGTAGTGTATATTTAATGATGTATCAAGAGCTTAACATTATGGGGTGATGTACTTCAGTTAGAATAGGGCGTGTGATGAGGCAGTCGTGTTTGTACCTAATCATAAGCTTGCAAGGATCAAGGAAAGTTATGTGAAACCTTACGGCAGTCTGTTCAGGCAACCGAGAATTGAACCCGGTACTTTCAGAGTACATTCCAGGTTTTTGTCTGTCAGTTTGAATGTAAAGTCAATCTGAAAGTTAAGCAGAATATTTACTAATGTAACTCCGAGATTACAAATGTTAAAAGTTCCCTTCATGCCACCCATACACCTAGAAAGCATTATCAGTTTAAACAGTTTCTTGTACATAGTACAATGCGGTCAGATTTAATGTAATCTTAAAGTAGTGCGTTATAAAAATATTCTCACTTTATTCGCAAAGTTGGAAATAATGCGAATTCTTGTGGCCGCGCCATAGCTCAAGCGGTTAGTCGCTGGCTTCCCAATGCGGCGGCCCGGGTTCGATCCCGGGTCTGGTCAAGTGGGATTTGTGGTCGGCAAAGTGACGCTGGGGCGGGTTTTCTCCGAGTACTTCGGTTTCCCCTGCCTATCTTCATTCCACCAAATTCTCCATCATTATAATCACCCTGGGCAGGTACAATAGGCCAATCAGTGGCCGCCGTGCCCGAGTGGACCCAGTTGGACTCCACCCCCCAGTAAACGAATTCTTTAAAGAAATTCAGCAAGAATCTCGTGTTTCGAAATTTGCCTTGAATTTTGCGAGATCTTGAGAGACGGATCCCTCGCATAAAATGCGACCGCATGTAAGACAGTTCGTGACTAACAGGAAACACATCAAGTCTCTGATACGAACACCAGCTGGTTAATGCTGTTTAAGGAAACAGTCTCTGTTTATTGTGAGAATCACACGGAACATACAAATGGATTCTGTGAGAAAAGTGCAGAGTTTCCATATATTAAAGCAGGCGGTACATACAGAAACCACTTTGGGTTAAAGGGTTATAATGTTATACCTGTGAGGTAGCGTGCACCTGCAAACAGGCTGCTTTTGCACGCTGACAGGCCCCTCGGCTGAGGCAATCCGCGACAGACCCTGCCCTCTGGTGACCGCCGGGTGCAGTTGACGTGGCTCAAATTGATTAATCTCATCAGAAGCGTGGAGTCCTGGCTTCGAAATGTCACTGTGCCCCTACTTTTCTGTGATACATACTGGAAGCATTAGTTTGAATTGTAAGATTTCAAGTTTTCACGGCGGTGTCTATGAAGAAAGCAGTCTTCTGCGATGTGGCGTCGTGTAGAAGTTGTGTTAACCGACGTTTCGGAGAAACGTATCGCCTCCATCTTCCGGGTCGAAGACATCCGCGAACGACTATGTCGCACCTGCTCAAGCTGGTTCGCTCGCGGATTTCTTCTTGTCTTCTACCCAGAATATGGAGGCTATACGTTCCTCCGAAACGTCGGTCAACTACTTCTACACGGCGCCACATCCCAGAAGACTGATTTCTTCATTAGTTTGAATTGCTGGTAATATTATGCTTCCAGATTTAATTAAAATCCGTGGAATTTTTGACCAGACGTGTTCTGTCTCATGATCGGGTTATTGGATGAGGTTATGGATGGAAATACCGGTATGTATTTAATCCGACAAGAAGACCCAAAGTTTTTTGTCGCTTTTTTACATTAACAGACTGTACCATAGATGAGTTGATTTCAGGAAAAGAATAATGCAAGAGAATACTGTATCAGTCACGCCCGCAGGCTGGTTGAGCAATTGCTATAGTGCGTCACTCTTCTCCTTGTCGACGTTTTCTTCAGGCACAACAGTTCCCAGTACTCCCATTATACGAGTACTTTCTGTTTTCCCTCGTCCGTCATTCGTTGGGCACGTTTGAGAGAAACTGAACGGGTTGTTCTAGCTGTGACACGTGACTCGTATTCCGGAAGTACTTGGTTCGGATCTCGGTCATTCTGACTGAAGGCTTTATTGGTTTTCCTCAGTCTCTCCAAGCAAATGCCGGGATAGTAACTGCTGGGCTATCCAAACTATCACTCATGAGTCACCCACAGATTGAGCACAGTATAACTGTAGATAGCGGAGGCACCGTCAATTGACCCAGAGATAAACGTCGGAAGAAGTGGCTAATACAAACCTGACGTTCCGTTAATAATGAGCAGGGCCCGGATTTTGATGACATGTCAGTCTTTTTTTTTTCCTTGTATCCTATGCGATGCTATTAAATATATAAATCTCGGGTATGAGCTGCTGGTTACAGAAATGTAAATTTTATAGGTAATTTTTTGACATTTTTAGGTTTAAGGTCATATTTTCATTTTTAGGGTAATTTTTTGGTGAATTTTTGGACTTTTAAGGGTATTTCTTGTAATTTTTGGCCATTTTAGGGAATTTTTCTTCATATCTTTTCTGAAATGTGAATAACATGGAAGCGAAGTGTTCTTTCTTTTCTCTTTTAGGTCATTTTTCTGGATTTTTCGGTCATTTTATAGGTCATTTTTTTTAATATTTTCAGGTCATCAAAATCCGGGCCCTGTTAATCAATACCCTTAGCCGGTCCCTGGTCAGGATTGTAGCTTGAATTCGTTATTCTAATTGAGAAGATGTAGATTTTAGATTTTTTTTTTTTTAAATAAGAGCAGGAATGAAATTTAAAATGAATTGCATGCTTTTGGAAGGGGTGTTTTTTTTTTTGGGACCGTGCCTGCACTCAGAAATCACGGGTCTGCACCCCTACATGCGGGTCTCACGCAAGTGCCGTAACCGGGAGCTGATGAGTCTGTGTGCAGGCACACCCATTCATCCTTTTGACCAGCCGGCCTTCCGATTTGCATTAGCGGGTGCTTTTGTGTGCTGTTCCAAGTTGCATGCTTCATGCAAAGCTTCGTAAGACTTAACACGTGTGTGAATAGCATTTCTGCGCATGCGCGACAGTACCTGAGCCGTGTGAAGTGCAGACTGTGGAGTGAACGCATGGCCCCCTGTTATCCGCGGGCCTGCAAAGACTATAGAACAATTGCCAGTATAGCAGTAAGGTGAACAGTGACTCAGTTCATTTTTGTCGTGGGGACTCAAGACTGAGGTGGGAGGATAATATTAAAATGGATCTTAAGAGGATATGGCGTGAGGATGCAAGCGATGATCTGGTTGTCAGGAAGGACGCCAGGTGGAGTTGGGTATGACTCTGAATTACATTTAGATGAAGCAAGAAGTACTGCTAATTTCAGGTTTTCGTCTGTGTTCTCGACATAATGCGGCAAGGACTGCAAAGGCGGCCAGTAGGCTACTACTCAGCCTCTGTGTTGAATCAACCTGGTATTGTCCCGTGTCGTAGCTTTACGGCATGTAAAAGAACCTCATATCTCCAAAGGAGGTCACTGAGCTACATTCAAGGACATTTCCCGCCCAACAGTAGTCTCTAATGCCTCTGATAGATGGGGGAAGCATTATAGATACCGCCAAGCCAGTAGAGGCCGAACTCGCTGGGTCGGTCGGGACTGATGGTACGCACCAATATCGGTAGGGTATAGAGACTGGTAGAATATCATAGAGGGAAGCACAATGGACCAATACTGGCCTCAGTGCATGGGGAAACTCACCTTCTCCAATAACTAACTAACTAACCTGGTATTGTTGTTGCTACAATGTCTTAAGTCACCCATAAAGCAGTTGGAGGCTCCGCGCAACAGTGGCATAAGAGTCTCGAGCAATTCGTCATGTCAGCGCAAAGGAATATGGGGAATGAGTGGGCTAATGACTGGTAGGTTGGCCCCTCGGCTGTCAGACTTGGGTCCCAGAATTCGTGTCACTTGACGGTTCCTGAAACCTCGGGAACAACGCCGACCTCCTGGCTCTAGCGGTTTGTGATTAATGCATGGAGGTTTACCTCCTCGCCTCATGCGTTATCATGGTGTGCTCCTTTCCACGGGTTGGGCCGGCGGTGTGGTGGCAGTAATGGTAAAGGGAGGACTTTATTCTCTGCCTGGTATCGAAAGCCAGTTTTCCAGCTGATATCCACTCAGTTCGCTAGCTGAGTTACTCCTGCCCATAATTATATTGATTAATACGTGTGAGACGGGAACATGTTTAATTTACAGGGTTGGTACTCCTGGCTAGTAACGGCAGCAGAGTTTGCAGAATTACAATGGGATTCTTAACCTTTGCTGTTGACATAGCAGCATGACATGAACCCACGAACCAGTTATCCGATTGGGTTGCCGGAAGAGGAAGCCACGCTGGTGATGAAAGTGCCAAGCGCGTATTTGAATTCACTCCACGTGTGTGTGTGGGGGGGTGCAATTATGAGAGTGATACCGACTGTAAGGCCCGCCTCTGTGATATAGTGGTCAGAGTTCCTGGCTACAGATCCAGACGTCCGGGTTCGATTCCCGGAAGTACCAGATTTTCTGAGAAGTAGTGGGTCTAGAACGAGGTCCACTCAATTTCGTGATGATAATTGAGGAGCTATTTCAAGGAAATAGCGGCTCCGGTCTAGAAAACCGAGATTAACGGACGTGGGGATCCGTTGCGCTGACCATGCGTCACAATCTATCCGCAAAAGTTGGCACTAAACTTCGCCGACAAGAGGCGGTTGCTCGGTCGGTATAGTTCGCTTGCGGACTACAAGCCACAGAGTTTGATACCGACTGTAAATCAAACCGTGAGAGATCCTGCGTTTCACCCCGTTGCTCGGAAGGTGTTTGTTGTGGGGTGTTGACAGGAGGAACGGGTTTGGGCTAGGTCCCTTAAATCTGTGAAGACTGATAGTATGTCTGTCTGTTAGTAACGTGCCCAGAGCTTGCTTTCAGTCTGCACACAGACACGTATTAAAAATACTCGCCGACGGCACGTTCATTTACTCTTCAAAAAGATTAGCGCGAAGAGATGTAATTCACATTTCAAAATAATTCTTGTTTTTACCTGAAAAAGTTTATCCATCCATCCGTTCAGGAGATAAAGTATTTTCAGAATCGATCTTTTAAACGGTTGAATGATTTTAACTCGCACATTGATGCCGTATACCAGGGCGGCAAAGAAGTCTCACCGAACATTGCGTTCGTTTGAACAGACTTCATATTCCAGTGCACGGTGATGCAACAAGAAATTAATTTCCATGTTCTGTTTGCCTGTCAGGAACTGACCGTATAAATTCAGATTACCACAGGCAGCGTCTACTGTGTATTTGATGTTGAATGATCAGGCCGAGACTCCGTCCGCTTTGGTACTGGGAAGAATTGCGCGATACCTCCCAGCCCTAGAAAACAATGTGTTCACAACGTGTGGGAGAAAAATCAAGGTCTGTGACAGGAATCGAACCCTGTCATAACCGTAATTTTTTTTAGGTAAGTTGAAAAATAACTGAAGATCCACAGTTGGACAGGTTTCATTTTTCTCCGCTTCGTTCAAACTGGCGCTGTCTTGAGGTATTGTATGGCGTGCAGTTGGAAGCCTGATAACTGTTGGGATGGGTGGGCTGACCTCAGAAAAAAATGCTCTGGCGACTAAATGCTTAAAAAGCACACGAATTCAGAATAAATGGCAGATTTCGAAGACTTTTTCTGACGTCATATCCGTTTGGCCCATCGCATGTTGCGCTGCGCTGAGCAGAGCTGTAGTTACGTCATGAACTATCCCTCACTCGAGCCCGCAGAGTTCCTTATAAGCAACACGATTCTTCTTAGTCATTCTGTTTCATTTGTTAGTTTTGTAATGCATTGCGCTGTGAGGCATATCTTGGAGTGCTGTCGGGGCACTTTGTGAGGCATATCTTGGAGTGCTGTGAGGCATGCCTTGGATTGCTATCAGGGCACTTTGTGAGGCATATCTTGGAGAGCTGTGAGAACACAGGCACCCCTTGGATTGCTATCAGGGCACTTTGTGAGGCATATCTTGGAGAGCTGTGAGAACACAGGCACCCCTTGGATTGCTATCAGGGCACTTTGTGAGGCATATCTTGGAGAGCTGTGAGAACACAGGCACCCCTTGGATTGCTATCAGGGCACTTTGTGAGGCATATCTTGGAGAGCTGTGAGAACACAGGCACCCCTTGGATTGCTATCAGGGCACTTTGTGAGGCATATCTTGGAGAGCTGTGAGAACACAGGCACCCCTTGGATTGCTATCAGGGCACTTTGTGAGGCATATCTTGGAGAGCTGTGAGAACACAGGCACCCCTTGGATTGCTATCAGGGCACTTTGTGAGGCATATCTTGGAGAGCTGTGAGAACACAGGCACCCCTTGGATTGCTATCAGGGCACTTTGTGAGGCATATCTTGGAGAGCTGTGAGAACACAGGCACCCCTTGGATTGCTATCAGGGCACTTTGTGAGGCATATCTTGGAGAGCTGTGAGAACACAGGCACCCCTTGGATTGCTATCAGGGCACTTTGTGAGGCATATCTTGGAGAGCTGTGAGAACACAGGCACCCCTTGGATTGCTATCAGGGCACTTTGTGAGGCATATCTTGGAGAGCTGTGAGAACACAGGCACCCCTTGGATTGCTATCAGGGCACTTTGTGAGGCATATCTTGGAGAGCTGTGAGAACACAGGCACCCCTTGGATTGCTATCAGGGCACTTTGTGAGGCATATCTTGGAGAGCTGTGAGAACACAGGCACCCCTTGGATTGCTATCAGGGCACTTTGTGAGGCATATCTTGGAGAGCTGTGAGAACACAGGCACCCCTTGGATTGCTATCAGGGCACTTTGTGAGGCATATCTTGGAGAGCTGTGAGAACACAGGCACCCCTTGGATTGCTATCAGGGCACTTTGTGAGGCATATCTTGGAGAGCTGTGAGAACACAGGCACCCCTTGGATTGCTATCAGGGCACTTTGTGAGGCATATCTTGGAGAGCTGTGAGAACACAGGCACCCCTTGGATTGCTGTCGGGGCACTTTGTGAGGCATACTTTGGATTAATGTGAGTGCAGTGTGAGGCATACCTTGGATTGCTGTGAGTGCACTGTATGAGGATGCCGTGTGGAA
Organism: Cryptotermes secundus; assembly: GCF_002891405.2. Taxonomy (NCBI): domain Eukaryota; kingdom Metazoa; phylum Arthropoda; class Insecta; order Blattodea; family Kalotermitidae; genus Cryptotermes; species Cryptotermes secundus. Next base: position 313,231 of record NW_019731581.1, on the reverse strand, counting down.
GAAAAGTCCATAGTAAGGATCATCTGTTGTCATGTGTTTCTTCTCCAAAGGAAATCTTTTGTAGGAAACGCAATGGCTTTGAAGCATCGCATATCCAGTTCGTCTCTAGTATCTAGCTCGAGCCCTTTCTCAGGTTCTCAGGGTTTAGATTTAGAGATTCCTCTGCTCAAATGTATGAAACGCAGTGGGGTCTCGTGACGTGCGTTAGTCACGGGTTGCGAGCCCTCGTGACGGAGGGAGGCACACGCGAGTAGGGGTTTCTGTTAAGTGGGCTGTGAGGCTGTGAAGCAGGTTCCTCTGGGTCGCGGTGGTGGGATTCTGTTGACGTTTAGCCTGCGCATGCGTTAAAACAATAATATTCCTAGCAGTTAGTGGGCTACACGGAATTAGCAGCTTAGAAGCTTCCGTCAGTTTTATGTTTATTAATTAAGGTTGTGTAGATTGTCTGGATTGACCTAGACGTAAGTGGGAGGATATTATTAAAACGGATAGTAGATAAATAGCATGGGGCGATGTGGTTCGGAATAGGGACAGGTGGTGGGCTCTTGTGAACACGGTAATGAACCTCCTGGTGCCTCAAAATGTTTGGAAATGCTTGAGTCGCTGCGGATCTGACGTCTGAATTAAGCGTAAGTCCCCGGCCTCTGTACACTTTGAGAAGGCGCACCCAACATCTGTTAGTGGGAGAGCGTGACACTTAGAGCCGGTCTGGTCGCAGTAACAAAGATGGTAATGGGAATCGAACTGTTAGTCCACCGGCTCCGTATACTGACTCCAAGTACTGTATAATGGCCGCCGGTTTCTTTGTTTTCCCTCCCTTAATCCAGTTTTCCATGTACAGTTTAAAGACCAGCGGTTCCATTTTCTTTTTGCTCACTCCCGCATCTCTAGCTATTTGCCCTTGTTTTCGTTCCGTCCGTTTTCACTCGTTCATCACTTCCTCTGCCTTATTTCTTTTGAAGCCACTCTCCTGCTCCCCCCCCCCTTCCCTTATTGAATCCTACGGTAATCTCGTTTGGTCCTTCTTAGGAAATCGATTTAGTTAACTCATCTTCAAGGAGGTGAAGAAAATGGCCGCGCTGTTTCTTTTCCCCACTCCACCGCCCTCCTGTAATCGTGTCGGTCACTGCCGTAAACACGCTGTTGGGAATTAGAGTCTTAGGCCAGGAGGGAGGGGAGGGGATAGCGAGATAAATGACCCATGACATTGTGGGGGGAAAGGAACTCAATGTGATTTTTCTACAACCCATTCCCTTTTTTTCCCTGTTTTTTCCTCATCTCTACATTTCTTCCATTCATTAATTCCTCAGGAAAGGTAAGCTTATAATACCGTGGCTGTGTCCGTGTGTGTCTTCCCTTTACAACCACTTGGCCTTCGAAGGTCATCCCATTGCAATGCATTCTAGTTCACAGCAGCCCACAATACTAATGCTCCGAGCTCACAAGCAAGTGGAACTTTAGGTTCTGAACAGTGCGTAAAAGTAAAGTAAAGCTATCCCTGTAACAGGCCGTGGAGGCCAATAGGCTTCTGAGACGTCGAGGCTCCCACATTTTCTAGACAGTCGGCTCACAGATGGCGGTGAGGTCAGCCTTACGCGCCGGCCGCTCTTTACCCCCCAAGAATATACAACTCTTTATAGAGTCCGTCGCAACACACAATACAATGATCAAGGCTAAAATTAGCTTAGCTACATGTTTCGGCTTTAAAGCTATCATCAGACAAACTCATGATTACTATATTCACACACTGGTGATCTGCAATTGTGATGGTGAAGCTGGGTACTTGATAATTATTACATTATAAATAAATGATATAAAATACAGTGAATTATAAACTTATTATAAAACGAGAGTTATGGCGTACAATGGCCGCGCCATAGTTCAAGCGGTTAGTCGCTGGCTTCCCATCGCGGCGGCCCGGGTTCGATTCCGGGTCTGGTCAAGTGGGATTTGTGGTGGACAAAATGGCGCTGTGGCAGGTTTCCCCTGTCAATCTTCATTCCATCAATTGCTCCACAATCACCCTCACCTATCATCTGGGGCTGCTACAATAGGCCAGAAGTGGCCGCAGTACAAGGGACTTAGTCCCACCCCTCTAGCAATAAAAAAAATCGCGTAAATAAGATTAAAAATTCATGTGATATTCCATATCATCAAGTCAGTTGTTGCAATTTTGTTATATTCCCGCGGACATAATGGTATATTCTAAACTTGTGTACATGTAGTAAACTGCTTGGAGGCTCGTGGTATAGATGTAGTATTATTTGACATTAATTGTTCGGCCGGTGCCTCATGTTACAATGTATTTTGTCCGCTCTCTTGGGGTTATAGATTGCTTAAAATCGCCCATAACGGACTAAATTTATGTGTAACAATCTTTAGTTTTGCCCTCAAAAGCTGGGTGCTTATAGTGACGTGAGGCTTAAACCAGATTTCATTCAAATCTGTGACCGTCTGGTACGATGATTAAAGAAGGATTTGCTAAGGGCCAGACTGTTTGAAGTTACTGTCGTTGCACGCACGCACGGCGGGAAGCGAGGAAGCACCAGTATTGGCTGGGCCCGTTCCCAGATACGAACCTGGCATCCCCCAAATACAAGTCTTAAGAGTGTTGCTGGTACATCGACGGATCGGTTTGTAATATCAGATGTGTTGTATTGATGTATGGGAACTACTGTTTCAAATAGGAATATCTGTCAGGCCTGTTCCGCTTTTGATTGGTATTCACAAGTTTATGAACGTGGAAGTGTTCGTTTTTGTACCAAAGACTTTGTATTTCCGCTGAAATATACAGGTTCACATCTGAGGCTCACTGTTTCGACAGTTTCGATTGATCGATATCTGATCATCTCACTCTAACGCAAAGTAAACAACTGAAGGAACAAAAATATCCATGCCCTGTGACGGATACATTCGGATTGTTTCAGCACGAATGGATACTCGTTTTGTCATTTTGGTATCTTTGTCTCTCCCATACTGTGTCACTGCGGTCACCTCCATTTCGATGGTCGTGTTGTCGAGGCCGGCTGAATTCAGTGGGGGGGGGGATTCCCTTTTTTCTGTTGCCTCTGATGAAATCCGAAACTCTCTAAACTCTGATAAAATGGGAAGCTTTGTAAAACGGGAGCTATCCGGATCTCTGGCCCCCCTCTGCCTGGCTTTGCTATAGTTTCCACTGTTATCCTGTCGATGTAGGGTGGGCTGGAGTGGACAGTGTCGGCCGAGATATCCTTAGCCCCTTCAGAATAGTGTAACTTCCTTCAGCATCCCTTAGGTATGCATGCGTCAAGACACGATGTCTGTGACATGACGCAAAGAAAGGAGCACAGTTGAAACGAATGAGATTATGAACACCGCCGCACACCGGTCTGAGTCATGATGCTGCAGACACGTGTTCCTTTTCTGTGCGTCAAGACTCAGACATCAGTACTCCAGGAACAGCACCAGCGTTCGTCATCGACATGATGACGTCATGTCATCAACTGGAGATGTGATAAGACGCAGACATGTGCTACTTCGGTGTGCGGACTCGAGTCTGAATCACGAATGAAGCAAGACTGCGTCTTTTGTGTCATGTCTTGATGCTTGACGCAGTTGGTGTGCGGCCGCTCTAAGATTATCGTTCAGTCATATGACCAGTCAGCACTGTCTGATTTCAAATACAGTTGTTGAATAATTCAAGAATCGAGTAACCTTTTGCAGGGGCTCTTCAGTGAGGCAAAACAGCCGAAGCGTAAGGCTAGGACCGAAGATTATGAAAGACTTGCTTCACATCTACAGTAGAACTTGGTTATAACGTCATCAAAGGGACCTAAAAATAGTGTCGTTATAAACGAATGTCTTTGTAACCGAAATGGGCACTTCCACAGTAGCCTTATGTTAGTCATGTAAAAATCTACCAAAAACCGAGTTAAAATGTTGCATTTTTTAGTGAAATACGTAGTTAAGTACAGACTAACGTAACATTAACGTGGAATTGCCCAAATGTGTAATATCAAAGACATATTACAGCGCTTTTCACTGACAATACACACAATATTTCACGAATCACTTTAACTTTCTCTTCAATGNTACACACTTTCTAAATTACGTTCAATGTCCATATCAGAGAAATTCAGGAATGAAAATGACGTTACATACGAGGTTGATGCATTTGTGCATGTCGTACTAAGCAAGGTATAAAAACAGTTGCTTTATGAGGAATTAGTTCGTACCATTGAATATGTGACGCAATAGACAAGGTGTCGCAGAAACCGATGTTGCTATAACCAAGTTTTACTGTATTTCCTTACACATTGCTGACATGGTGCTTGTGTAAGCATGAAACACAGTGGGCCAGTCGGAGAATATGGTTTATTTAAAGAATTGTAAGTTGGGCTCTTTAGCGTATAGAACATTCCATGTTAAGAAAGAATGCGTCTTCACGCAGATGTACATATGTTTAACCCATTAAAACCCGAAAAGAGCGAAAAATTATATTATTATTATTTTCATTACATATGCACGTATGTTAACAAGCCTGTATTAAATTTCCCTGCTTTCACTTCAGTTTCTTTATGGTAGTAGACAAACGATAACGCACCTTGGACGGGGATCAGTATTGTCGCCACTCCTCCTCCTATACAGGACAACACATGCACAGAATGAACCCAGACATCCATGCCTCGAGTGAGATTCGAACCCACGACCCCAGTGTTAGAGCGGGCCACTGTGATCGGCGCTCAGTACCGGATGCTAGGTACTATAGCTAGTATGTCCAGTGGGAAGTCCTCCGGGAGGGACTTTTAAGCCGTGGGTCCCGTGTCGTAGATTTACGGCACGTAAAAGATCCTCATGTCTCTAGGAGACCTCTGAGCAAAATTAGGTAAAAAGTTTCCCGCCCAAGTAGTTTCCAATTCCTCCGGTAGATGGGTAAGCATCTGGCTGAACGGGGCTGATAGCGAGCACCAGTACCGGCAGGGTATGGAGACTGGCGGAATATCAAAGGGGGACGTACAATAGACTATTAGTCGGGGTGCATGGGGAAACCCACCCCCTCCAATAATAATAATAATGATGTCCAGTGGGACTGAAGTTTTGTAGATGCAATCTGTTGTTTGGAAGGACAGGAAGGAATAGTTTTCCTGTCCTTAAGTGCCTGTTTCATGTGAAGCCCTATGTTTTCTCGTCTCTTATCTGTCCCCCTCGACTTACCCCCCTCCCCGCCTCCATTGGAGATCCACCCAGGATTGAACCCCGGTCATTCGTCCCCTAACCAGTCATTTTCGTGGGCACATACGAATTTTGGTTTGAAGGTTGCAAGTGGTTTTTCTGTAATGTTTATGAAACTAAGGGAAGTCGGTGTTCAAGTTGTGTTTAGTTATTTTCATTGTGCTCTGCGTGTGAATAGTTTAATCGGACTGAAAGCAGTTTGTACTTGCGAGACCTCATGAGGGCAACTGTCAGCCTCTGGAGGGTGCAGACGCTGATAGGGGCCCCACTGTCTGACCCCAATGTTGTGCATGTGACTGTCTCCTTGAACCGTGGCGCTTGGGTGGATGCTGATGGTTCTGCAGGGATTTAAACACGCAATCCTCAAGGCTACTCTGTTCCGTAGCGAACAGAAGGAAGATGAGTATCTGTGTGCCATGAGAATCTGGTTTTAATTATGTTTCGTTCGCGGTGTTTATTGAGTGGACGTCAGCAAAGGCCCAACAGGTAGCGACGGAGCACAGTGTTCTTATTGGCTGCCTCTTCCGGTAGCGATGTCTGTTTCCTAGAGACTAGCAATAAACAGGGTATAACATGCGTAGGGTGATAAGGCGGACAGAGCAGATTGGTGTAGCTGTATCTCTTGAGAATTGTATTCGAGATGTGTTGGGTTTGAATCTCGGGCTCTGACACCGGATGTCGTGACTCGAGGCCTTGTTTTCCTTAGTATTTCCAGCGTAATATCGTGTTAGTACCTTGATTAGGTCTGATTACGGCCTTCCAGTTTCATTCGTCAGCCCTGCGGCGGTAGAAATCGCGGTACTGACTTAAAACTAAAGCTATCCCTGTAACAGGCCATGGAAGCCCATAGGGTTGTGATACGTCGATGCTCCCACATTTTCTAGACAAACGGTTCACAGATGTTGGTGATGTCAGACACACGCCGCCCGCCTTTTACCCCCAAGAATATTCCTTGTACTCATTTGTGTTAGAGACTGTGTCGATCCCAGGGTCACAGTGCGGCTGGAGGAATTAGGTCAGTTGGGTTATATGACTGGCTAATAACAAGTTCGAATGGATGTTAGAGAGATAGGATGGGATGGTATGGATTGGATTGATCTGTCTCAGGATAGGGACCAGTGGAAGGCTCTTGTGAACACGGTAATGAACCTTCGGGTTCCATAAAATGCTGGGAAATTCTTGAGTAGCTATTAGGCTTCTGCTTCATAAGTAAATAAGAACAAACAAAAGGTTCGAATACGATGCAGTAATGGTCACGCTGATACTTCCCCGCTTAACGAAGATGCTGTACAGTATGGCACGTAAGCTCAGAATTACTGGGGTTTTGGGCTTTGCCCATAGATCGACAGTTTTGGGTGTTATGCACCATCGTCAGATCCCTTTAGAATGTACTGTCTAGCTTGTAAGCGTTTGATAACGGGGAAATCAGACAAGGTTTAGGATAGCTGTAAATGTCTTCAAATTGTGATAACTATTTGGGAAGCCCTGAATAGGACATCCACGTGTGCTGCATCGGCCCCAGGAACCTGACAGGCAAACATTCCTACACTTGTGGCTTCCGCTATAAATATTTATCGGTTCTCTGGGGGACAGAGCGAAGGGAAGTAGGCTGCTCTACGCGACAGAAGAACTGATGGTCTACACAGCTCTACATTTTGTAGACTCAGTTTGATTTCGAAGGGCGTTCAGTGTGGCCAAAATACGTAGATGTTCAGTCGTCCCACTTTATAAGAGAAAACTTCCCAAAATAAACCCTAAATTGAATGAAAATGTAAGGGAAACTTGGGCTAAAGACACTTGTCTTACCTCTGCTGAGATAAGTTCTTCATAAATAGTTTCATGGGTTAAATTACTTCATTGTATTATAAAAGCTTATCATCTCCGTCAGTGTGACTGATAAATATTTTTTGTTCTCCTTTTTAATCTTTCATCCTTGACATGTTTCGGTCTGAGAGACCATCTTGAGAAGGATATATCAATACAGATGGAAACTAATATTACGGTGTGATTGGTCAATATCAATACAATACATAGTAAGAAAAGTTAAGCTGTCCCTGTACCAGGCCGTGAAGGCCCGTAGGGCTGTGAGACGTTGAAGGGCCCCACATTTTCTAGACAATCGGCTCAAAGATGGCGGTAAGGTTGTCAGCCTTACGCGCCTGCCGAGCTTTACTCCCCAGGAAAATTAATTAATTAATTAATTCCTGGTACTGAATTACTGAGGCTGAGTAAACCCCAGGGCCTAGTGCGGCTGGAAGGATTAGATTAATTGAAAAAAATCCAGTGACCTCATCGGGACTTGAATCCGCAACCTTCCGGCTTGTTGCATAGCCCTTCAACCAACTACGCTACCGCTGCCTTCAGTACAGTACATACGTACGTACGTACATACATCCGTACAATATAATTACAGTGCCATGACAAGTTTGGTTTAAAAAGACTTTGTTAAAATCTAGAACCAATTTGGTTCGTGTCCTTTATATTTCTCTTTAAAGGAAGTTGATGTATGTCACGTCGTAGTCCCGTTGTTCGAAGAATAGGGCTCTTTTTAAGTGTCGTCCTCTTCTGTACTGAAGAACAAATTGTGAAATGGACCATAATCTGGTTTGCCATTCTGTAATTTTACATTCTTCTTGCATGTTATCTAGTTGGGTAGTTTTGGTATAAATTTGGTGATTGGATTTTTAATTTTTCCGAAATTTCATCACTTAGTAATATTTTGTCTCTTCACTTTTCCTCATGAATTCAGTTTCCGATTAAATTGTCACGATTTTAGAGAGTCACTATAGACGGGGTTTGGATTATTAATGGATTTATTGAACACTTACAGATCGTAACTACAAGCAACTATAGCGCTATCGCTAATTCACACACACTACAGTTCACTGCAGCACCCGCCAATTCCTCTCAGTCAACTGTATCTTTATCAGTCGTATTCTGGTAACGGCTTCCAGCTCGGTAGATCCCTCAGCTTCACTGTTCACGTCCTTACTCATCCGCTACTGTCTCCAAAGTAGACGTGGCTTGCTTACAGCACCTCGGGACGGACCTCACAGAAAACATCTGCCCACCACCCTTCTATTGTTACGTCACGTAGATGTCTCACGGACCGCGTAGAGAACGCCGCTTCCGAGTTAGTCCATTGGCGCGTGTTCGGAATCTGGTCATTACGTTGCATCGGCCTTTGTTTACAGAGCCATAACCTAGCAACGGCTGTACTTGCTACTGGCGTAGTGTAAATGAAATTACGCAAACATGCTGTTACTCCTCGCAGCGGCTTTCCGTCTGTATGTTTTAATCAGCATCTTGCGATTACATTTTTCAGGCTGTGGTGTGTTAGGGAAACGTAGGTATTGATTGAGGGCTGTGTCACGGATACCACCACGAACCGGACTGACTTGTTAACGGGGCCGCATACGACCCGTGTTCCGTGTTTTGGTACCCATGCCCTGCACCAGGGAGTTAGAACGATATACCCAGCTCCCCTGCTCATGTCTTTATAAAGTATGGGTTTTTATATAAACGGGGCTGCAGCGTGTGTACATTCCCCACAGAAGCGTAGGAGGTAGCACTTTGTTGCTTCAAACTGTTGGACGCATTCGCTCAGCTGTTTCCTCACTAATTTTTCATATTATTCGCTTCATTTCTCTCGCGGGCTTTTGTCTATCTGTTTACTTGTTTTGTTCAGTTCCGTAAACGGTTCTGCTGCAAAGCTTATTTTTTTTATTCGCTCTGTTATATCCCTCTTGTTTGCCATTAATCCATTTATGTGCCATTGGAATGAGATCCTGCGGTAAGCGGAGTCACCTGGAATACCGGCTTTTGTGGATGGATTTACGTAGTATAAAGGTTTTGCTGGGAACGCTATAAACAGGTCACTTGGAAGACGAAGGCATAGGTGGGAGCGCAGTATTAAAGTGGATCTTATGTAAATTGGATGGGATAGTGTGGATTGTGTTGATCTGGCTCAGGATAGTAACCAGTGGAGGGAACTTGTGAACATGTTAATAGAAATAGGATGGGATAGTGTGGATTGTGTTGATCTGGCTCAGGATAGGAACCACTGGAGCGATCTTGTGAACATGTTAATAGCAATAGGATGGGATGATATGGATTGTATTTATCTGGCTCAGGATAGTAACCAGTGCAGGGCTGTAGTGAACACCGTAATTAATCTTCGGGTTTCGTTGAAAGCCTGGAAGTTGTTGAGTAGTTGAGTGTAGGATTTTCAAGATGGACGCAGCTGTATTGAGGTAGTTAATAATATGAGAAGACAAAGTCATCCGTTTTGTATTCCAGTATTGTTTAAAGCCGATTTTGGTAGTCGAATGTGTTTGGGCTGCCTGCACGTTGGGATAGCGGATTCGCATCCTGCCGGGAGTTTCTGTATATCTTAGGGCTGTGTGGTCTAGTGGCCAGAGTTCCTGGCTACAGATTCAGAAGTCCCGGTTCGATTCCGGAGCTGCCAGATTTATGTCTGAGAAGTAGTGTGTCTGGAACGGGGTCCACTCAGCCTCGTGAGGATAATCTAGGAGCTATTTCAAGGAAATAGCGGCTCCGGTCTAGAAAATCGAGATTAACGGCCGTGGAGTTTCGTTGCGCTGACCACGCGACAAGTTGGCACTAACTTCGCAGACAAGCGGTGGTCGCTCGCCCGGAATAGTTCTCTTGCGGACTTAAATCACGGAGTTTGCTTTTGTGCTGTCTTGTGTTCGTGAAGATGTCAGGCAAGGAGTCTCGCTGCCTGCGTGAATGGACTGAGATTTGCGAAAAGCCTCCGAGTTGGGCTGGAGTGCCAGTGAAGGACACATTGTTTAATATCTGGAAAGCCTATCTTATTCCTGTTGCCGAGTGGACTGGCCAGATTTTGTTCCACTTGTTGAGGCTCAGTGCGGGGCCCTGTTGCGAATCGTGGATCTGCAATTTAACGAGCAGTGCAAGTAATATGGCTGACTCACGCGATGTGAAAAGCCTTGATAAGCGCTGTCCAGATAGCAGGACGAGAAGCTGACATGCGCACAGGCCTGTGCTGTCATGTGATGGGCTGTTAGTTAAAATAGCCCAGTCAGTAGCATAGCATGACATTTATCTTGTATAAAATAGTACGTTCAGATGAACCCCACACGTTGTAGGATATTAGCCGGTTCCTTTTACCAGTGTTTGCATTTTTGCAGATGGTCGAAGATTTGACGCAATATAAAACATTTAACTGTATATTGGATTTGTGGTTCTCGCAGCTGTCAAGTAGGTTGTTTTATAATATATAACGCCGTGTAGTGTGTAAGTTAACCGACGTTTCGGTGAGACATATCGCCTCCATCTTCAAGGTCGAACAGGAAGTTGAGCGGCTGTTGCAGCTGGGGTCAGGCCTGCTCAGCTGAAGGCTGCAGGCAATCCGATGAGAGCACTCTTAAACTGATGGCAGGTCATGCTCGATGGTGGGAGTAAACCGTCACATCATGATCAGTGAAAATATCCTTGTTCGTTGGGTGAATTCCGGTTGAGCGAAAGCCCCAAGTGCTTTTCTGTATTCATGCATTCGAAGAGGAAGCCCTTAAATAGGCTGTAAAGCGGCCTCCGTAGTCTAGGTGTAACGTTCCCACCTCATGACTCAAGGTACGCGGGTTCAAACCCGGCGGAGGTCGTGGAATTTTTAAGGGCGGAAAAATTCAGGGAACAAGTCCTCCGCGAGGGACTTTAAGCCGTGGGTCCCGTGTCGTAGGTTTACGGCACGTAAAAGATCCTCATGTCTCTAGGAGACCTCTGAGCAAATTTAAGCAAATAGTTTCCTGCCCAAGTAGTTTCCAGTGCCTCCGGTAGATGGGGAAGTTATCGGGTACCATTGCCAGCCTCGCTGGCTGATCGGGGCTGATAGCGAGAACCAGTACCGGCAGGGTATGGCGATTGGTAGAATATCAAAGGGGGACGTACAATAGACTATTAGTCGCGGTGCATGGGGAAACCCACCCCCTCCAATAATAATAATAATAAATAGGCTGTATATCGATATTCATGTGAAGTTAACCTGAAGATGGAGGCAGTATGTTACTCTGGAACGTTGGTCGTTTTCAGTGTTACGGCCTCAACCATGTGCTTTATGTCTGTCTTATTTTTAAGACTTTGCTGTTTCTTTGTATCTCGCAGTATTTTACCCGGGATAATAACCTTGAGTCGCAATATGCATCTTACGTTGGTTCTTCTCCCAGGTAACATTTGGCATAGGGGAGGGTTGTCGTGATGTGTCTCTTTGTGGGATGTTTGGCTTGAAGTACATAATCGTTGCAGTGCGCTTGGGACGTAATAAGGTTTGCCGTTAAGGACCTGGCGGGCAGGACCGCGTTCCATATCGACTAATGACACTGGATGCAAAGTAGCTTAAGCCTTACTTCCATATACCAGCATTGTATACAAGAATGGAATAAACAGCAGACCGGGTACGTTTTTAGACGCCTGAAGGTAGGGTAAAGCTATCCCTGTAGCAGGACATGGAGGCCCATGGAGTTGTGAGACGCCGAGGAAATGTTCCACGCGTTATGGAACATGACAAAATAGAGCAACATCGTGCCTGATGAAACAGATCGCCGACAGGCGCGAAGACGGTTTGAAATCAGAAGACAAAAACTTTGTGGTTTTAATTCGCAGCGAACTATAGCGACTGAGCAACCGTCGCTTTTCGGCGAAGTTAGTGCCAGTTTTTGCGGATAGAGGTTGTCACTTGGTCAGCGCAAGGAATCCCCACGGCCGTTAATCTCGGTTTTCTAGACCGGAGCCGCTATTTCCTTGAAATAGCTGCTCAATTATCATAACGAGGCTGAATGGACCCCGTTCCACACATACTACCTCTTAGAAAAAAATAAATTAACGCCGGGAATCGAACACGGACCTCTGGATCTGTAGCCAGTAGCTCTCACCACTAGACCATAGAGGCGGTCCCAATCAGGAGAGACAAGACGATAAGACACTTCCACGCATCTTGATCCTTGGCAGTGTCGCAGTTTCGTAGCAGTGAGGAGTGGAGTTTGATGTCACTTGACTGCAGTTTCATGTTTAGTTAGCTCGATCTGGTGTTGTATACTTCACCATGAATGGAGTTAATTTCCCCTCTGTCAATATGTGTTTACAGTCAGTAAATAGAACAAACAAGTTAGTCGCTTAAGTCAATTGTTTTTGTGCCGACACTTGTTTGTATGTATCAGCACACTAGACCTGCACAGTCTTACTTTTGAGGCTTGGCTGAAGTATGCTGAATGCGCAGTAGATTTGGTCGAGACCACTGATAGCGAGTGTGGATTAAATTACTGGCCTGTATGTATGCGTGACCGTTATGATGACATGCGCAGTAAATGTGGTTCAATTAAGCAGTAGGCGTGTGGGTTAGTGTACTTCGTAAGAGGCCTCCGTAGTCTAGAGGTAACGTTCCCACCTCATGAGTCGTGGTACGCGGGTTCAAAAACCCGGCGGAGGTCGTCGAATTTTTAAGGGCGGAAAAATTCAGGGAACAAGTCCTTCAGGAGGGACTTTAAGCCGTGTGTCCCGTGTCGTAGCTTTACGGCACGTAAAAGAACCTCATATCTCCAAAGGAGGTCACTGAGCCAAATTCAAGGACGTTTCCCGCCCAACAGTAGTCTCTAATCCCTCTGATAGATGGGGCAAGCATTATAGACACCACCAAGCTAGTGGAGGCGAACTCGCTGGCTCTTGTCGGGACTGATGGTACGCACCAATATCGGTAGGGTATAGAGACTGGTAGAATATCATAGAGGGAAGCACAATGGACCAATACTGGTCTAAGTGTATGGGGAAACCCACCCTCTCCAATAACTAACTAACTAACTAACTAACTAGTGTACTTTGTCCTGGCTGATCACTGAATTCAAATCGGATTTACCGAAGTGCATTTTTGAAGGGGGAGCAAACAGACTGGTGCCGTGAATCTTGTGCGTACACCGAACAGATTGACCCGTTTCCTTGAAACTGGCGTACGCTCATGTATGTCGGTAGAGGGCACCCTTTTGTCTGGATCCCATCGATACGGCGGCACCGGAAAGCTAACACAAGATCGGGTTTCCTTTAATGTGTCACTACAGCGACATTAAGTTGAGACATGGGCTGCGCCATAGCTCAAGCGGTTAGTCGCAGGCTTCCCACCACGGTGGCCCGTGTTCGATCCCGGGTCTCGTCAAATGGGATTTGTGGTGGACAAAGTGGCGCTGGGGCAGGTTTTCTCCGAGTACTTCGGTTTCCCCTGCCAATCTTCTTGCTCCATAATCACCCTCACCTATCATCTGGGGCTGGTACAATAGGCCAGAAGTGGCCGCAGTACAAGGGACGTAGTCCCACTCCTCTAGCAATAAAAAAGAACCGCTTGAGCTATGGCGCGGCGAAATGGAAGTGTTTATTTTACAAACACGAGAAGTAACATTGCAATGACGACTGATATAGGTGCGCATAGGTCACAAAACACATCTTCAAACCTATAACGCACAAGCCAGGTGCTTTGAGGCCCACACAGAACTCTGTAAGCGAGAGGAATGCTTAATACAGAGCCGCTTAACATGATATGCGGTTCGATTATGCACATGTGGCACTGTTGGGCTTCAGTTCACTTGGCGTGACTGCGAATTGTAGAGGCTTGCGTGACCGGTCGAGCCATCCATCTTACACACTCCACCCCTCCACGCAGTGGAATTTTTAGCGCTACTTAGCACTTATTAACGCGACTAATCAGTTGTCTTATTACGACGCGCGTTACATGCTCCGCCACTGGTGGTCGCGGTACCGGCAGCGCGCCCACTGAAATGCCGCCGTCCAGTTCCTTCTTTTCTTTTCGAACTGCAGTTCTCTTTTCTTCCGCTTTCTCCATACTGTTCTCGTATCCTTCACATCCTCTTTGTTCCAGTCTTCTCATTCTCTTTGCTTACCCCGCTTTCATCATCCTGCTTTCTTCGTCTTCTGATACACATTTACCTTCTGTTCTTTACTATCATTTCTTCTTTTTTTATACTTGTTACTGTCAATCCGAATTTTCATTTATTCGGTAAGCTCGGTCTCCTTGACCCTTTTACCCTTGTCTCATTTTTTCTCTCCCCCCCCATTTTCCTGGGGCACTGTGCCACAAGCAGGACGGTCGCGGATTCGATTCTCGATGAGATTGGATTTTTTCAGTTAACCTAATCCTTCCAACCGCACTATGGCCCTGGGCTCGACTCGGCATCTAACAGAATTGAGTACCAGGAATCTTCCTGGGGGTAAAGGGCGGCTGGCGCGCAAGGCTGACAACCTTACTGCCATCTGTGAGCCGATTGTCTAGAGGAAATGGAAGCCTTGGCGTCTCACAAACCTATGGGCTTCCGTGGCTTGTTACAGGGATAGCTTTACCTTTTTATCCCGTTTTCATTTCGTCTTTCACCCGTCGCTCATTCCTGATTAACGTCCGCTTCAAACATCCAAATTTTCCCCTCACACTTCTTCTTGATTTGTTTCTCTGCCGTTTATTCATTGTCATTTCTCCATTACCCCGCTGTTCCCCGTTAGGGGTCTGTAATGAGAAAGCTGTTTAAAGTATCGAGAAATAGACGGTAAATACGATGTCTTGCTTCCGAGCCTAGAATCGAAACCAGGAACTTAAGGTGTACCGCCATACGGTTAGACGGTTGAATTTCTTACGCGAAGTGCTGTAATTCTTATTTTTTCATGTTCGGCGATATTTCACGTATAATTTTGGATTATTTCTTCCAATTACCAGTTTCAGTTTTTCTCTACATTATATGAACACAGAACTCCCAAGATTATCCGTTAACTGGCAGTTTTTATTATAACAAAATAAGTGGTCAGTTAAGAAACTCGGGAAGATTTCATCACCTAGTATTGGTATCCACTGGCGTGGATAGAGAACAATCTCCGTGGCCTGTAGTGCGCAAGCGAACTATACCGACCGAGCGATCGCTGCTTGTCGGCGAAGTTAGTACCAACTTCAGCGGATAGAGGGAGTCACGTGGTCAGCGCAACAGTTCCCCACGGCCGTTAATTTCGGTTTTCTAGGCCGGAGTCGCTATTTCCTTGAAATAGCTCCTCAGTTATCCTCACGAGGCTGAGTGGACCCCGTTCCACACCCACTGCTTCTCACAAAATGTGGTACCGCCGGGAGTCGAACTCGGTACCTCGGGATCTCTGACCACTAGACCACAATGGCGTGGATAGAGCGAGCATTAATTTGTGGAAAGCAAGAAGTGAAACATGCAGAGGTCAGCCATAACGTGTGAGGAGGTACAGTTCTGCGCTTCTAGATTTCAGGACTGCGGCAGTCTCTCGATTTAATGAGCGTATGTGAAGTTCGAAACCCCAACTCGGAGGCGTAAGAATGTAACACTGTTGTCAGATCAACCCGGTACGTTGGAAAGTGTAGTTGCATTCTTCCATCGTCGGAACATTGTTCGCAACTGACAACGCTTCAGGTCGGCACGGGCCTTAGCGCCTGTTCTACCATGGATCATGACGTCGTGTCCAGATTGTAGATGATTTGATTTGCGGGGAAGAGCTGTTTGCTTCCAGTTCAGTGCGGGGACGTCGAATTCGTAGCACTGCGCAGTACCCCACTAACAGCGTGGTGCAGTTGCTGCAGAAGTAGCCATGTAACCTTCATTTGAAAGTAGTTTAATAACACTGCCAACATTTAAGTGACAGTCGAGGTATGGAATGTCCATGTGCAGAATAACACTGGTCGAGCTGTGGTATGGCCGTGCGTTGCAACGTCCAAGCCAATGGCACAGTGCCTTGCTTAGTGAACATCCCAGCCTGTGAGCTGGAAGGCGGTTAAGATTTCGTAATGGCGGTGACGTCGTTCGGTCCCGTGCGATAAGATAAGTTCTCTGTGCTAATATGACGCCAGATCGCTTTCCTGTGGCATAGTAGAGTCTACAGTCGTGTTTTCACGGTTTGCTTGCGTAGTTGGCTTTTCGGATAGCACTTAAGAAGCCGCTGTGTATTCATATTGTCCAACATTCTGCCACTTCGGCAGTTCCTCTTTTTTTCCGAACACCAGAAATAATATTTAACCTTGAAAGTTATCGAAATTGTCTCTTTCCATGGTATTCATGAAGCAAGGTAGTTTTGTAGGTTATTTAACGTAATAAATTAATGGGGCACTATGCTATAAGACGAAGGTCGCGGGATCTAGTACCGATGAGGTGTTTTTTTTTTTCAATTTACCTAGGGTATAGCCGCCCATTTCGCTGTCGTTGCATAGCAACGGCTCTACACGCTACAATACGTATTTCGACATATAAGTCTGAAGGAAGTAATTAGCATATTGTACGAATTTTTACGCGCTCTATCTTCAGAGCGCAAGCAAATGAACGGGTGATAGACACGTTTCTCCTCAGGAATTAAATGATACATTTCGATATCCATGAAGCTTACCGAATTAATGTTTTGTTTCGAAACTGCTCATCAGACAGAAGGTGCTCATTCATTCGTTCATCTGTAATCTGTCAAGACGACAGGTCCACAATCTCTTCCAAAACAGTTCCTCCACTTAATGCGATCTAGAGCTTTCTCCTTCAAATGAAAATATCCTCTTCTGTCCCCAAGGTCATCCAGCATCTTCTTACGTCTTCTGGTCACTTCTATCCGCCCCTCTATCTTTCCTTCAATAACTTCTTTTAGAAGGCAGTTTCTGCGTAAAACATGACCAGAAGGTGCTCTATGGTGTAAAATGCAGTTACCTTCAAGGTCGGTAACCTTTGTTCAAGCCATTTTCAATATCTTGGATTTTATCAGGTGCGTGAAATGATCTGTGCCTGGTGCATGGTGCTGTTAGTATCATCACTGAGCAAGTAACTGCATGTAGATACCTATATTTGCCTGAAGGCCGTGAATATTGGGACACAAATGAAACTTACGAGTAATCATTGCGGCTGTTTGCGGACGGACGGGCAGTCAGTGGATCCCTTTTCTTATAACGCAGTGTGGTCACTCCAATCGGACAATTTGTGCAGCAAGTAGTGGCGGCTGATTGCAATTACAGCTATTTTATCTTGTATTGGAGCTTCAAATTGCACCTGATGTGTGTTCGTCGACAGAATTGGACGGGTGAGGGCGGCTCGCGTAATCACCCTGTGCTCAATATTAGATTACGAAACGATCGTTGGACTTCATTTCGCTCGTGTGTTTTTTCCCAATTTTATGTTGGATGAACGAAACTCGGTGACTCGCCATGATAAACGAAACATGCATCTAGGTAGTAGAATGGGACGCGAGGCATCGAGTGATAATGGGCTGTGTGTCGTGTGGTTAATATGCTGTAAGATTTGAGGTTTTCACGGCGGTGACTATGAAGAAAGCAGTCTTCTGGGATGTGACGCCGTGTAGATATTGTGTTAACAGACGTTTTGGAGGAACCTATCGCCTCCAGGTATTCGAGCGTTACCGTCAATTATGTGATTTGGGAAAGAGTAGATAGTAGGTGAGAATATTATGTGTTTTTTCTATCGAATAGACTCAGTACTTAGGTGCGAAATATATTCTAAGGCGTAAATATCCACGCATTGTTTTAGGTAATATGTAATTTCCTTCTGATAATTTGGAAACACTAGGTATGATAAGTAATCTCTCTGAGATAATTGTTTCATATTTTACGTGCCTATGTAAAACGTTCATTTAATTTGGTGCCGAGGTATATTTAATGCGGCATAGGGCCGCGTCGTAGCTCAAGCGGTTAATTGCTGGCTTACCACCACGGCGGCTCGTGTTCGATTCCGGGTCTCGTCAAGTGGGATTTGTGGTGGACAAAGTGGCGCTGGCAGGTTTTCTCCGAATACTTCGGTTTCCCCTGCAAATCTTGATTCCACCAAATTCTCCATCATCATAATCACCCGGGGCATGCTACAGTAGGCCAATCAGTGGCTGCCGTGCCGAGTGGACCCAGTTGGACTCCACCCCCCAATAAGCGAATAATGCGGCATATGTTGAAATTTGGCTCATTGATCTGTAGTCCTTGTAAGTATCTGTATTTTTTTAAAGGCCGCGCCATAGCTCAAGCGGTTAGTCGCTGGCTTCCCATAGCGGCGGCCTGGGTTTGATCCCGGTTCTGGTTAAATGGGATTTGTGGTGGACGAAGTGGCGCTTTGAGGTTTTCTCCGAGTACTTCGGTTTCCCTTCCCAATCTTCATTCCACCAACTGCTCCACAATCACCCTCACCTACCATCTGGGGCTGGTACAATAGGCCAGAAGTGGCCGCAGTACAAGGGACTTAGTCCCACCCCACTAGCAATAATAAATCTGTATTTTTTTCCTGTCTCATACTTACATTTTGTGTTGTTGCGGCCCCCATTTGAGTATTATCAGCGCCAGACCTGCCACAAGATTATAGGCTTGGTTTTGACTGTGTTAAGACACTCTTGCAATAAGTTAGGCAGTACATGCACTGGGAGAGCGAAGGCATCAGTAATGCATGTCAGCTCACGCCCCTTCCCCCCACCCCTATCCAGTACAACGGAGGGGAAGGTTAGTGTGTTTAAATATGCATCATACGTTTGTGACAAATCCTAATTATGTCGAACGAAAATGTTGTTGACCTATGGACGGTGCTGACGCTGCTGTTTTGCGGCCATTTGAAGAAATTCGCGGGAGTCCTTTTTATGTATGTTCACGGCTGTGAAAATTTGTTATAAACTTAAGGCTCGTCATTCCAATATTGTTGTTATAAATAGCTTCAGATGAGATGAAATAATTGTGACGATTGGTTAAACCTCTAGAAGTCTGTCGTTGTGACCCTTTGGAATGAACTGTCATGACATCCACCTGAAGATCCTAAGGAAAACCATGACAAATTCAGTGGCAGTTGGCAGTAATGCGGCAGAGAGTCGGGGCATGCGAGAGTAGTGTGTGACGGCCACACTAGACTGCGCTGTGCGTCTATAGACCACGAAGTGTTGTTGTTCCTTGCGTATGTACCAGTACGAAGGAGATGGAATGCTGGTCTAGTTCTGAGTTCATGTACTGACAGTTAGAGATAAGGAAATGAGGTCTCGCGACAGCCCAGTGAAGCAGGCGGGGACGGTGAATTGGTCGTTTTGCTTGCGGTTCGGGCTGGATGAAACACGATGCGATCTTGCTGGGAAACTTTTGGGGAAATTTGTTGTTTACCGGGATGGAAACATTTTTGGGTATTTGAGAAGTAAAATGCATGGAAATTTGGCAGTATTTTGAGTTATTAAATTCGGGACAGTTGGACGTAACGTATATCGTGGCGACGTAACTATTGAGTAACTAAGTAAATCTTGAGTGTTGCCAGAAGGTAATATGATGAAGTGAGGTGGGTAGGGCATGTAACACGAATGGGGGAGAAAAAGAATGCATATAAGATATTGGTAGGAAAGCTAGAAGGAGACCACTAGGAAGACCAATTAATAGGTGGGTGGATAATATTTAAATGGATCATAGAGAGATAGGCTGGGATGGCATGGATTGGATTGAACAGACTCGGGATAGGGACCGCTGGAGGGATCTTGCGAACACGATAATGGACTTCAGGGTTGCATAAAATGCTGGGAAATTCTTGAGTAGCTGCAGAATTGGCCTCTCAAGAAGTGCTCAGCTGAATAAGTAAGTAAGTTATACGGTGAAGTAGCTTTTAAAACGGGATCTGAACAGAGTAACATAATTTAAACCATCAAATTGACCTACACAATTTGAGACATTGCTAACGGGCCGTATGAATCTCGTGGTCCACGAGTTGCGAATCGCTTTATATGATGAAACAACCGACAGCGTTTCGTTTACTTTGGCTTCCAGGGAATTGCTGTAACAGACCAAGCCTCAAATTGTACCTGTCAGATACTTGGCTATTGTCATATCAACTTGGTATCCCCATTATTGCATCCGCCATGTTTGCTTTCTGGATTTATCATTTTCTCATTTTTTTATACTCTTTCTTTATTTCTAAAACCCTCGACAGCGGAGGGGGCTCTATACGCCCGCCAACTTCATGTCTATTGTCAATTTTTATTGCAGCCCCCCCCCCCNCCCCCCCCCCCACACGTTGTTTTTTTGTAATTTTTTTTTTCTCCCCCCCCCCCCCCCCAACCCTCTCATTGTTCCCTATCTTGTGGCGTTTCCACTCTCTCTTTCTCTCTCCAATCCTCTTGCCCCCTCCGCGGAAAAGCTATTTCCCTTTCTCTCCAGCTCTAATACGCTGCAAACCTGGCGAAAAATTCATCAGAGGATGCAGTGGGTGGCTCGCATCAGCTGGGCATGTCACCTCATAGCTTATCATAAAACTGTCGCTGGCTTAGCGCCGTACATTCCAGAACGCTCACAATTCATGTTTTTGTTCTTGAGAATTTTAGCTACTGTCATGACACAGCGTTTTCTCGTCTGATGGAAGAAAATTACTCCCTTTATGGAAGTTGATCAGAGAAACTTACCATTGGGCCCTTCTTTTCGCTGTAGAATACATGTTACGGTATAGGACAGTGTTTCTGTATCCAGGCTCTGCTGTGGATCATTAAAGTATCGAAATTCTCTCCCGCAAGCCGTTAAAATTTTGTAAATGTAGGTAAAAAGTAAAACTACCCCTGCAAGAGACCGTGTAGGCTCCCACATTTTATAGCTATTTGGTTCACATGTTAAGGTGAGGTCAGCCTTACACGTCGGTCTTCCTTTATCCCCAGGAAGATTCCTGGTACTCATTTCTGTTAGAGGCTGAGTCGATCCAAGATCCATAGTGTGGCTGGAAGGATTAAGTCATTTGAAAAAAAAATTCCAGTGACGTCATCGGGAATCGAGCCCGAGATCTTCCGGCTTGTAGCATAGTGCCTCAGCTGACTACGCTACCACGTGCCCGCGCTCCACACTGGGGTTGCGTAGTTTTAATACAGTTCGGTGCGTGAATGTTCGTCGATTTTAGGTGTGTTGTGTTCCTTGCGAATTTGTGGCCATCGAAGGAAACGCTTCTCTTATCGGCCTTTCATTAGAAGTGGCCATGGTTGAAGGAGCGCTGAGATAGGCGTACACAGGGTTCAGTGTGACATGAGCCACGATCATGAGACGTGCAGTAGTTTTGCTGTTGGGGGGGGGAGTCCAGTGTCTTCCGATTGTTGTAGCAAAATTAACGGTTTGTAACATATTCAGCTGCAACAGCGTTCTCAGCTAAACTAAATATTATTTTTTCTACTCTTATAACATATTTATGGTAAAATTTCCTTTTGTTTCAGGTAAGTTTTCACAGCCATGCAGAAAGCGATGACCTCAGTTTCGTCGTTTGGTACCGTTCGTTATAGTGCGTTTCTTGGTAAGCATCCCATGCTTTTTATACCACGTCAGTCAGTGTTTGAATATGTCTACTAGAGACCGGAAGTTTAGCAGACCAAATTTTGCTTCCTGCTCGTAACTGAAAACTCGCTGTTCGATCCAACGAAACCCCTCCCAGCACTAAAGTTTATCGGAGAGGGTTCAGTATAGGCCAGTCTAACTTCATCAATAAAATCCGTTTTAATAATATATCTCGTAGCATTTTGTTGTGCAGCATCCGTTTCTAGATGTCTAGTTCTTAAACGGGACACATCAGCTGTTGGCCTATGCTGATGATGTGAATCTACTGGGTGATAATGTAGATACCATAAAGAGAAACACACAAACTTTAATTGACGCAAGTAAGGAGGTTGGTCTAGATGTAAATGCAGAGAAAACTAAGCATATTTTTGTGTCTCTTCACCAAAATCAGGGCAAAATCATGACAATGATAAGAAACATATGTTTTGAAAATGCGGCACAGTTCAAATATTTTTGAACCACAGTAACATATGAGTTTAAGCGGCCTCCGTAGTCTAGGGGTCACGTTCCCACCTCATGACTCAAGGTACGCGGGTTCAAACCCGGCGGATGTCTTGGAATTTTTAAGGGCGGAAAAATTCAGGGAACAAGTCCTCCGGGAGGGACTTTAAGCCGTGGGTCCCGTAGATTTACGGCATGTAAAAGACCCTCATGTCTTTAACTCTGAGCAAAATTAGGCTAGTTTCCCGCCCAAGTAATTTGCAATGCCTCCGGTAGATGGGGAAGTATCGGGTACCGCTGCCAGCCTCGTTGGTTCAACGGGGCTGATAGCGAGCACCAGTACCGGCAGGGTATGGCGACTGGTAGGATATCAAAGAGGGACGTACAGTAGACTATTAGTCGCGGTGCATGGGGAAACCCACCCCCTCCAATAATAATATCAATAACATATCAGTTTCCAGGATTAGATTAAATTTGCGTGGATAATTCATACATGAGAATTATGCGGAATAGATGGCAGCCCCGTGCGGGTTCGCAACCCACCTTTTGTTAAACCCTTGCTTACGAAGATGTGAAGTAGCTGGAACTTGGGTTCGGTTCCAGTCTGTGGCTTTTCTGATCTTTGGATTCCATGATGATAGGAATAATGCTGTGTTCGCTGGTAGGTATGAACACAATTGCAGCCATCCGCTACTCTGCGCGATGGCTGGGGAGACGACAAGGTATTACCTGCCTGCTCGTTCGTTGTATGGATTCGTCTTGTAATTAACGTGCTGGAGTTTAGATCGATGTGCTTTTGTTTGATCCGTGGCCTGCTAGACTCTCCCGCTGTTGCTGCTCTTCAGAGTCGATAGTCTTTTGTTTGCGAGGTTGCCTGGATGTGCTGGCGACGGAATGCAGTTCTGAAATGGGGACTCTGAACGGCTTTCAAAATCCGTTCGTGTTTTTGCGCTCATCGGAGACTGCAGATAACGCGAGGCTGACAAGTTCAGCTTCCACACCGCGGTGTCTCTCTGAACAGTAGATCGCCGTAACTTATTTACTTAAGATCTTTTCTAATATTATCTTCTTAGTTTTTGTTTGTTTTTATCTGAAAATTGGCCACTGTGATATTTCTTCACAAATATGTGATTGCGTTCTTGTTTCTGCCTTCCTTATATCAGGAGGGATTGTGGTGGTGGTGGTGGTGGTAGCAGCAGTATTAGTAGTAGTAGTAGTAGTAGTACTAGTAGTAACAGTAACAACACTATCAGTGTTGGCGCGTGCTCGCAGACCTCGTACCATCAGAAAGACGGGAGGTGGCCCGAAAAGGTCCTGAGTCGAGTACAGCGACTGACGTGTTACGAAGGAACTGTGACTTCCCACCCAGGCAGATGGGTGACATCCCTACTGACGCCTATATACGTATTGCGATTTCAGACGAATTGTGTGTGTCACATGATCTTCTGCGTATGTCTAATGGCCGCTGCACAGCAACAGCGTCGAGAGAAGCATCAAGACATGAGACAAAAGACTTTCTTGTTTCATTCGTGATTCGTCAGAATGAGGCTGACGTCAGCATCTTGACCCACACCGGTGTGCGACGGTTTTCATTTCAACTGTGCTCCTTCCTTTGTGTCATGTGGCAGACGTGTCTTGCCTACTTAGGGGAACAAAGGCATGCCCAGGCTCGAACATGGAACCACTTCCGTGCGTGCTGAAGCAAGAAAAGTGGCAGCAGAGTTGAACCGTTTGTGTGTGGGAGGTGAAGTTCCCACGGTGATACTGAGATTATGGTCTTCGGGGGCCGTGACTCCGTGTAGTGTGGTAGATGGGTATGGAAGTTTCGGAGTAACAGTTTGCCTCCATCTTCTCTGTCCTTCGACCCACATTCCAGAAGACGGACAGATGTGATGTGAGCGGAATGCCAACTCACAATAACCTCGAACCCATGTACAGTTTAGTTTCGAAAGCGCGGTCAGCCGTGTAATAGAATTGGCTATCATCCCTGGGGACCACTCAGCCTCCTATGAAGTGGGCAGGGGAGGCTGTTTCCCTGGGGGTAAAGATGCAGGGACGTGACGCTGAGAACTCCGTCTAGTGCTGAGGTTAATTGTGGAGCTATACCTCCACTGCTCTGTATGTCTTCATGGCGTGGTGCACAGGGACATCAACAGTTTTGTTTCGAAAGCACATTTCTCGAAGGGTTTCTCAATTGTCAGCAGTGTATGTATAATAAATAGAAATGCCAGTGAGGCGTGGCTGATCATGTAGACCGCATGTCGATGTTCCGCGGATTGTCACCCTGGCTTTTACTGGCGAAGTTACGATTGGGGCGCGAGAGCGACTGGACCATCGGCCTTGATTTGCCAAGCCATCTTGTTACTCTCTCCCGTTCGCCCAAAGTTTTCTTGTTGTCTTCTTTCACCATTATTTTTCTCTTTTTTTGTTGAGTTAGCCAGCCTCTCTGCATTGCTTGCTTTAAGTAGGAGCTGTCCCAATCCGTTTCAGAGCATGAGTGACATAGGAGGACCAGCTTCCGGTTTCTGTATTCACGGAGCGTCCGGAACTGATGTCCTGTCTGTCTGGGCCCATATAGTAGGTGCCATTACTTGTATTCCATTTTTGGGCATGTGGCCTTCTGGACTGTGACGTCGTGTAGTCTGGTAGGCGTATCTGAAGCACTGGTACCTAGATGACGCGGTGTCATGGTCACTTCCAGGCTTGTTTCACAACTAGTATCCTCGAGGAGGTTGGGTGGACCCCAGCGCCGGTCTGAAAGACACGAAGAACTGAAAATTCTTGACACCACCGGGACTCGAACTCGACCCCTTGGTCGTCCAGCCAGTATCCATTATTTATACCGACTGCGCTTGGATTTAAAAAGGCGAAAGTAATTTATGAGCGGAGAAGGTTACTAAGTAAGATCTACGTACATAATTTGTACTCTTCAAATCGCTGAGCGTGACGTTTCGGGAAAAACGAGGAGCAAGAAATTCAAATTAACCAAGTAGCAAGCAGGGGAGACGGGCGTGTAGATTAGAGTGGATTGAATGAAATCGGCATAAAGTCACTTTTTAAGCCTTAATGAAGATTCACGTTCCATGAATTCAAACAGTTTCATAGCCAAACGTTGAACCGAACGAGAGAATCAGCTGCTATTTTGCGTAACATTATTATATGGGAGCCGGGATAGCGCAGTCGGTGTCACGAATCCCGATAGGGTTTAATATTTTCTCCACTTCGTCCAGACCGGCTCCGGGGTCCATCCAGCCTCTTATCCAATGGGTATGGGTTAAAGCCGCCGGGGCGTGAAACCGATCACTTACCTCCAGCTAGTGCTGAGGTCAAGAAAATGTGGATCTATACATCCACTTCCCCATACGCCTTCATGGAGTAGTGCTTAATTAATTAAACACAGGGACAACTTAAGCTTTTTTACTTTATTATTATTATTATATTACGTAGGTGCAGATTATAGGTTAACTTCGGAGTTCCGCATCATCGCCATGTTGGTAATTGAGTTACAAGCTGCATTCTGTGGATAATATATGGGTGTGTGTTTGTGGTATCTCTCCTAATCAAATTACATTTATCTGGTTCCAGTGGCTCGTTAATTACAGCCATAGAATCCAAAACTAAATAACGTTTTCCTGCAGGGCCGCTGTGATATTTTACATTCTGCGAAAATGTTAACATACCTTGACAAAAGTCACTTATTTTCCTTAGGTGTATTATTGCTTCCGTCTAACAAGTTCGTCTGTCCGCCATGTCGATATTAAAGTTTGTGTGAAGTTATAACGTGCGGTCTGCAACCGTAATATCCGTACCACTTTTCTTGAAAATTGTCCGTCAGTTTTCAAAAGTTGAAGCTAAGATACACGCCGAGGGGCACGCACACCATGGTGATTTAGTGATCAGCTTTTTATGGTGTGAATGAAGAAGACTAGGCTAGAAACTTCCTTGTTCTCGTCCTATCAGTGTTAGGATGCTTCTGGCAGCCCGGAGTGAAGCAGGAAGCCGTGCCTATCCAGTAATAGTTTTTTTATTTGCTAGTGGGGTGGGACGAATTCCCACCTCATGACTCGTCGTAGTACGCGGGTTCAAATACCCGGCGGAGGTCGTCGAATTTTTAAGGGCGGAAATTTTCAGGGAACAAGTCCTCCAGGAGGGACTTTAAGCCGTGGGTCCCGTGTCGTAGCTTTACGGCACGTAAAAGATCCTCATATCTCCAAAGGAGGTCACTGAGCCAAATTAACGGACGTTTCCCGCCCAACAGCAGTCTCTAATACCTCTGGTAGATGGGGGAGGCATTATAGATACCTCTCAGCTAGTAGAGCCGGTCTCGCTGGCTGGGCGGGACTGATGGTAAGCACCAGTACCGGTAGGATATAGAGACTGGTAGAAATCATAGAGGGAAGCACAATGGACCAATACAGGTCTAAGTGCATGGGGAAACCCACCCTCTCCAATAACTAACTAACGAACTAACTAACTAACTAAAAGTCCCTTGTACTGCGACCACTTCTGGCGTATTGTACCAGCCCCAGATGATAGCTGAGGGTGATTGTGGAGCAGTTGGTGGAATGAAGATTGGCAGGGGAAACCGAAGTACTCGGAGAAAACCTGCCCCAGCGCCACTTTGTCCACCACAAATCCCACTTGAGCCGCGGTGGGAAGCCAGCGACAAACCGCTTTGAGCTATGGCGCTCGGCCCTTCCAGTAGTAGTTAGTTCACTTTTGTGTTCTCGGCTGTAGTCTGTCCGGGCCATACATAAACATTCATGCAGTTTGTACCGAAGATCTTTCTGTGCTACGTGACTGGATCTGCAGACATTTCTTACTGTACGCCGTGAAGCCTAATCAAACCGCTGCAGGCGTTTCAGTCAAAGTATGATTATGTCTGCTACATTTGCTATCAGAAAGTCAGAGAAATTTAAATTTCCCGAACCCATGAATGGATGGGGCACTGTGGAGCAAGCCGGAAGGTCGCGAGTTGGATTCCCGATGAGGTCATTGGATTTTTCAGTTGGCCAAATCCTTCCAGCCGCTTTATGACGCCTGGGGTCGGCTCAGCCTCTGACAGAAATGAGTACCAGGAATCTTTCGGGGAGTATGGGTAAGGATAAGGGTGACCTCACTGTCATCTGTGAGCCGATTGTCTAGAGAATGTGGGAGCCTAGATGCCTCCCAAACCTATACTCGTCCACGGCCTCTTACAAGGATAGCTTTTCGTTTTACCTTTTTTGTCGAGCCAGGAACGGAGTGGGAGAAATGAAGGTAGAGCTGCAAGCATTTCTGAGTCGGTAACATCACGCTCTGGCCGGTTTTACTGTATCTACAAGTTATGAAGCTCCTCATTATGCAGTTTTCCCCAACCTGTCACTTCCTCTCTCTTCGGTCCAAATATTCCCAACACCCTGTTCTCAAACTCCATTAGTCTGTGTTCCTCCCTTAAGGTCAGAGATCAAGTTTCATGCCTATATAGAACCACAGGCAAAATTTAAATTTTGTATATTCTAATTTTTATGCTTTTGGACAGCAGACGAGAAGACAGAAGTTTCTGGACTGAATGGTAGTGAGCATTACTAGAGTTCAGTCTCCAATTTTCCTTCTCCAAAACATCTGTCAGCTCTCTCCGTGTCATGGTTCTGCCCTGCATTTTGGTGACAAGACAGCAACATATACTTATTATTATTATTATTATCATCATCATCATCAGAGATTTTGCATTGTTCAATGTTTGCTCCTTATTTAAAAATTGTCCCTCTGCTAGATGCGCAGCAGCTGCTAATGCTGTCTGCAGGGATGTTGACGTATTCGGAGCCAGGAATGTTCTACCCAAACAAATTTTAAATATAATATAACTGTTAGTATTTTTATTAAATATTTATGTTTCATTCC
>NW_019731581.1:264347-285249 GCF_002891405.2 Cryptotermes secundus | reverse complement strand
CAGTTATTGGTCCATTGTGCGTCCCCCTTTAATTTCTACTGTCGCCATACCCTACCGGTACTGGTGTGTGCTATCAGCCCCGTTCAGCCAACGAGGTCGGCCCTCGGTACCTGATATTTCCTCCCTCTACCAGAGGCATTGGAAACTACTTGGGCGGGAAATTGTTGCCTAATTTTGCTCAGGATCTTTTACGTGTTCTTTTTCTCTGTGTTTACTTCTAGACCAACCTCCTTCGGAGTTTCAATGAATATATTTGCAGTTAATGTGCTTCTGTTGATCACCTGCGTCCAGTGCTGAGGTCCAGTTTGCTTGCAACGTCATCCCGACGGCATTGTGGTATGGCATTCGCAAAACTTGACGTTCTCGCGTTACTTTACGGGTTTCTCTGCTTCAGAGGCGATTTTACTACACTGTACATGTCAGGTTAAAGATCGTAAAATGCCAGTATGTCCATGAAATTTTTATTTTCGGAAGGCCAAGCAAGATAGGAACTTTTGTAGGTGTTTTATGGCATGTCCGTGTGTTGAACCATCTGAACTGGGTGCTAGGGAAACTAATTTACTGTACGTTCCATGTTACTGGCATTTCAGCGTGGATGTTTGTGTGAACGATTAACATGTTACGTCATACTGTTCTGCACTTAAGCACACACCATAAGGGTCACGATGCCCTTTGTGTAGGAGGCTTAGTGACCTCAGGAGCCTCTGGACGTACTGTTTAAGGGTTACCCTGTGTACAAATTGAGGTTATCAGAGCAGTGGTTCTCAAAATTTCTGTGTCCGGGGATACAATCCCAGAAAATTGAACTCTGTAGGTTTCGAATGCCTTCCGTGTAGTGTGAAGCGTGTAGTCGCGAGCTCTACGCCGTGCTATGGGCAAATATATTTTCGAAAAAGAGTCTACGTGTTATCGCTAACGTTTGGCATCTCCCTTCTTCGGCAGTCCTCTGGTGCCCAAATATTGATGCTCGCCTCTCGGTTCCTCCGTGGGGCGTAGACATAGGTCACTTTAACTGTGAGTGAGATGAATTCGAAGGGAGGAGAAAAACTCGACCACAGGGCTGGCCCAACAGGTTTCAAGGTTAACACTCTAACTTTTGAACCTTAACAAGGAGGACGTGTTACACGAGGCGAAGCGTAGTGTCATTCTTAACTGGACTTCATGTAGAACCCGTTCTTGCTGCGTCAGGGAGAAGACATTGCCTGTATTTCGCTAAACATTCACCTTGCCGAGAAATCTAAGCTATTTAAGTCTTTCATTTTCTGGTGCGTTGTGCCAGTTTTATTTTTCGGAAAAGAAATGTTACAACTCGAGTTAGTCTGTATAAAGCAGAGGATGTTTTGGACCGATTAAAAAGTAAAGCTATCCCTGTAACAGGCCGTGAAGTTCCATAGGGTTGTGAGATGTTGAGGTTCCCACATTTTCTAGACAGTGGGCTCATAGATGGCGGTAAGGTTGTCAGCTTTACGCGCCGGCCGCCCTTTACCCTCAAAGAATATTCCTGGTACTCATTTCTGTTAGAGGCTGAGTCGACCTCAGGGCCATAGTGCGGCTGGCAGGATTAGGAAAATAGGAACAATCCAATGACGTCATCGGGATTCGATCCCGCGACCTTCAGGCTTGTAGCACAGTGCCTCAGCCAACTACGCTATTGCGTGCCCGGTACTGGTTTCATGGTTTTCTGAAATATTTTGATTTCCTGAGCGTCACTTTGCGTCATGTTCATGCCTAAAATAGTAATGTCTCAGTTCATAGCTGATAGGGAGGAACTGTGAAGTTGTCCCTGGGCCATTTGATTGAGCCCCATACCATGAAGGCACACGAGGGGGTTTATTGTTATCCTCGGCATTAGGTGGGGGTGAGTGGTAACCCCCAGGTGCACTTCCTACAGTAGCAATTGTACAGGAGGCAGGTTTGGATGTGGAGCCCGTCTGGACGTTACGGAGAAAGGAACAATTTCTTGTTCCCGCTAGGAAACGAACAGCGATCCCTTGGCCTTCGATCCCGTATCATAGCATAGCAGCAGAAGCATCGCGGCCCCTGGCAGGATATGCATTTTTGTATGAAATAACGTTTGATTTGAGGAAAAAAGGCATTTGTTATGTAGAATCGCGAAACTGATTGATAAAGAGTACTAACTTGGGATCAGTAGAATCCAGTTGGATCAATACTGCTATCCGTGTGCCTGATAAAAGCAGGCTTTTAGTGTAATGTCTCTTCCTAGTAATTTGTTTTATACGCTCTATACTTTTATATGTTCTAGCCGTGAGGAAAGATTCAGAAAGGACGCCCAAGTTACGATGGACTGTTTAATGTTACAGGCGCGGGGAATATATTGATTTTCGCCTAAACTCTGCTGTTTGACTGTGGAGGAAAGAATTGAAAGCATTTTTGTTTCATAACAGGGCGACACGAAGTCTTAAATATTTAGTGGGTTTCATTGAAAAAAAGGGAGGGGTTAGGATGCAGTCATAAGTGACACATGTCTAAACCTTGTTTCGTGAACTGGCTGCCATGTCCTGCGTGCTTGGAGAGTTTGTTGCTGTATCATGATTCGGATTCCAGTCTTCCGTTGCCGGAAACAGAACAGTTTAGCTGGCTTAGGATAGCAGGAGTGGACATGAATTTCGGGAGAAGTGACCGCCGACTGTCGGTCCGTGCGCTAGAACAGCAGACAGTGAGGAAACCAGTCATGTACTAAACAGTACGAAGAGCTAGCGGCAGCGCTCTGGGTGGTGACTTTCAGATTTAAACTTTCGGCTCTCGTATTCCATTTCGGTTAACGAAATGTTTTATTTGTGTGTATGTGCGTCTAATCTGCAGAGGAGCCGGGATATCTCAGTCGGTATAGCGACTGGCTACGGGATGCACGGCAGAGGGGTTGGAGTTCGAGTACCCTTAAGGTATAAAAGATTTTCTCTTATTCACGTCATCCAGACCGGCTCTGGGGCCCACCCAGCCCTACCCAATGGGTAGCGGGGGGTAAAGCGGTAGAGGCGTGACTCTGACGACTCTAACTAGTGCGGTGTCAAGAAAACGTGGATCTGTACATCTACTTCCCCATACGCCTTAATAGCGTAGTGCTTAATTAGAGCACAGTTACAGCTTTACTCTGTAGGCATCGTACTGAGAGGGTGGCGGTGGCTGGAAGGGTTAGAGCAACACAAATAATTGCAACAATTTTTATGGCCTGCCCTGTGATTTCGTAATTTTATTTTCTTCCTGCAAGTCAGTCTTGAAGTAGGCCACTACTGTCTCAATCCGAGCCTTGACCTACATTTTGCACTCATTGTAGTTGCATTCCAACTTCATACGACTTTCCGAACTAGAAACTTTCTTTTAAGAATTAATCACTGCAATGACATCATGGAAACTCGGTGAGACAGTGTTTTGTTGTAACCCACAAAGCCTGCATCTTCTCTTACCTGGAGAAGTTGCTGTCTGCCCCGTGCCTTCCTGCATCCCAAAATATTCGATTGACGTTGGCTGGGAACGCCCCGTTCGCTGGAGCGAACGGTATTACCGTCGACAGAGCTAGATGCAGGCCCTTTGATCGATTGAACAACGGTCGAACCGATATGGAACTTCGAAAGGTCAGTATGTTCTTTTAGCTGAAAAAAAAAAGGTGTGAAAGTTCACCACAGCGGACTGACCGCCCTGAAATCAACAGGTGGCAAAGATGGGCTGATATCTAAAAGCTTCATTGTTACAAACGAAATATATCGTACTCGAACTTGAATATCTTCGAAGCGTGACTGTGTTTGTGAGGACCTGAGGTTCTCATAGCGATGACTATGAAAGTACTGATGTTTGCTTCTTGCTTACTTTTACCCTGAAGATGGAAACAGTATGTTGCTTCGAAACGTTTGCAAACTTCTGGACTGCATAACCATATTTAACCTTCAATATCATTGATTGAGCCCGTCGGCACGGTATGGGTTCTGGTTGAATAGCTGATAGTTGTTCAGCTGTCCCTACTTTTATGATGAAGGTGCCGGGATAATTGAGGGCCGGGTGACCGCGGAATCGTGATTCGATTGCAACGGGCAGGAGACTATTCTATGTAAGATTTGAGGCTTTCACGGCGGTGACTATGAAGAAAGCAGTCTTCTGGGATTTGGCACCGTGTATGTGTGGTGTTAACCGACGTTTCGGAGGAACGTATCGCCTCCATCTTCAGGGTAGAAGAAAAAATATAAGAAATCTGCAAGCAAAGAGACCGTGAGAACCGGTCTGCTTTTACCGGTTCTCACGGTCTCTTTGCAGATTTCTTATATATTTTTTCTCCTACCCTGAAGATGGAGGCGATACGTTCCTCCGAAACGTCGGTTAACACCACATATACATAGTGCCAAATCCCAGAAGACTGCTTTCTTCAAGAGACTATTCTCTTCGCCATAACTGTGGCCAACCCAACCTCCTGTACGATGGGTACTAGTGGCCCGAGCGTGAAGCTGACCACTACATATAGATCTGATGCTAATAATGGTGGCGATATAGTTCCACTCTTCCTCAGGTCTTCATGGCGTGCTGCTTAGTTAAGTTCGTTTCTTGCTTTGGATAGCTCAACTTTGGACGCTTCTGGAGAGAGCTGGCTCACAGTGACAAGGCGCCCAGCTAATCACGGAACCGGAAGTATCATCATTTCAGCACCAAGAGGGTTTGTTCTGAACACGAAAAATCAGTTCTCGGTTGTCACAGACTAAAAAAGAACTCCGTGATCTGTAGTCCGCAAGCGAACTATACCAACCGAGCGACCGCCGCTTGTCTGCGAAGTTAGTGCCAACTTTAGTGGATAGAGGGTGTCGCGTAGTCAACGCAACGGATACCCACGGCCGTTAATTTCGGATTTATAGACCGGAGCCGCTACTTTTCCTTTCAAGTAGTTCCTCAGTTCATCATGAGGCTGAGTGGACCCCGTTCCAGACCCAGTACTTCTCAGAAAATCTGGTATCGTATCCTGTTTATTGTCGAGGTTTAAAATGTAAACGGGAAATCTTTAAATTCTGTGACTCGGCGAGTGCAGGTTGCCCGGCCCGACCTGGGAGCATGCCTTCGCGCTTTCACGGCTCACTTGTGTCGCTGCCTCGCTTTCTTGTAAGTGACGCTTGTTTCACACACTGCATCACGGTCAGGCTACCTCAGCAGCTGCGAAGGGACTGATCTCGCGGTGGATACTGGCCTCACTGTGTCGCGGTCGAAGGTGCCACTTCGCAACGAGTTAAGCGGTAGCAAATCCGCTTCTGGTGCTGTGTCCCCGCTAGTTGCGGATGAAAAAAGAACCCAGAACTTCTGGTCGGAAAGCCTGAAAATAAAAAGCGCACGGAAAACTTAGGCTCTGAGGTTCTGGTTTACACAGTATGCAACCGGCAAAGGTAAAACAGTAAAGCTATCCCTGTAACAGGCCGTGGAGGCCCATAGGGTTGTGAGACGTCGAGGCTCCCACATTATCTAGACATCGGCTCATAGATAGCGGTGAGGTTGTCAGCCTTACGCCTTGGCCGCGCTTTACCCCCAAGAATATTCCTGGTACTCATTTATGTTAGGGGCTGAGTCGACCTCAGGACCATAGTGCGGCTGGAAGAATTAGGTCAATTGAAAAAATCCAATGACCTCATCGGGACAGGAACCCGCCACCTTCCGGCTTGTAGCACAGTGGCTCAACCATCTACGCTACCGCTTTTAAAATGACAAGAAAAAGGATCTAAAAATATTGAATCCTTGGGGGAACAGGTCGGAGTGGGGAGCGGATTGTAAGAAGCAGTGGCAGGCTGTTTTGAGCCTGGTGATGAATCATCAAGTTCCGTAACTCGCAGGGACACATTCTTGTCTAACTGACCGATTTGACTTTCAGATGTGTGTGGGTCCTCTGCGAGGTTTATTACTTGCCACTCTGAATTACTGGGGGTTGGGACCACGTCCATTGTCCGGTATTCGGAGAAAACCCGGAAAAAAAGGGCGTTTCGGGAACTTATCTCTTTCCGTCCAAGTTTCTTTAGAATGCCGAATGATGGATGAAGTCCAGGCGTGATGCACCATTGTCAGAACCCGTTAGAGCCTGGTCATTAAATGGCATTCATAACACGCGGGAGTTGTGACAGTGAGCTGGCGAAGTGTAGGGGAAGTTAGGGTACCCCACAGACAATAAACAAAAATACAACACTCCGTTGCCTGTAGTCCGCAAGCGAACTATACCGACCGAGCGACCGCCGCTTGTCAGCGAAGCTACTGCCAACTTTAGCGGATAGGGGGTGTCGCGTGGTCAGTGCGACGGATCCCCACGGCTTTTAATTTCGATTTTCTAGACCGCAGCCGCTATTTCCTTGAAATAGTTGCTCAGTTATCCTCACGAGGCTGATTGGACCCCGTTCCAGGCTCACTACTTAAGAAAATCTGGTAGCGCCGGGAATCGAACCCGGGCTTCTGGATCTGTAGCCAGGAACTCTGATCACTAAACCTCAGCGGTTCACACCAGAGTGAGTGGGTTCTGACGTCGTTGTGAAGGAAGATTATGTTCCATAATGACTTTGTTTAATTGAGCAGTGGCGTAAGGATTGGGAGTTGCACTCCATGAAATATAATGGTTTACTGCAAACGTTAATAGTTTATAGACGCAGCGCAGCAAGCCAGCTTTAGTCATGTGCCTACTTTATTTAATTAGAATAAACGTGACAGAAATGGAATATGGTTATTTAATTAAAAACTGTATTTAATTAGAGTAAGTGTGACAAGTGAGAAACGGTACCATGTAGCGCTGTGCCTGGCTCTGCTAACAATGTCTCCACCCCAAAACAAAACAATTCTTCCATCAGGACAGGAGATGACGCGTGGAATTGTAGAAAGGAGTGACGAGGAAGTTAGTAACACGGAAGTAGGTAATGGAGCTTGGACTGTTCAGATGTGTGCGTATATTCAGTGAAGAGAATGCAGTGCGTTTATTTTTGCGGTCTAGATTTCAAAGTAGCCAGTTCACTCGTATTTTAATCGTTTCTGTTCTGAATATTCTGTGGGAAGTTTATTGTTTTGCTTGTTTGTAGATTTTCATGCCATTATTTCTGTGTTAGTTGGAAGAACCGCTAAGAGGGTCTGGAGGTCCAGTGTTCGTGCTAGTAATAGTATCTTGCATTTCGTCTGCAGAGACTAGGGTGTCATCACCTAAAACATGGTGTAGCGTGAATTTATTTCAAGGTCACAAAGCTCTGTGAACCTACCTATTAACCTGGGTTTTTTTTTTGCTAGTGGAGTGGGACTAAGTCCCTTGAACTGCGGCCACTTCTGGCCTGTTGTACCAGCTCCAGATGATAGGTGAGGGTGATTGTGGAGCAATTGGTGGAATGAAGATTGGCAGGGGAAACAGATGTACTCGGAGAAAACCTGCCCCAGCGCCACTTTGTCCACCACAAATCCCACTTGACCAGACCCGGGATCGAGCCCGGGCCGCCACGGTGGGACGCTAGCGACTAATTGAGCAGTGGCGCCGCCCCAGAACCTGGGTAACTCGTAGGGCTGCCGCTCACCAAAGGCGTTAAGACAAGCATCAAGACATGGGACAAAATTCTCAGTCTTGCTTAATCCGTAATTCGTCAGCATGATGACTAAGGCCGGTGTGCGGCGGCGATCTCCATAACCTCATTCGTTTCAGCTGTGCTCTTTTCTTTGCGTCATGTCGCAGACATCGTGTCTTGACTGTTACATGTCTTGACGCATGCCGGTGTGCTGCCTACCGTAGGACACCCTGTTTTGTCTTACGTCACCTGTGAGAGTGACGCGGGTTTGTGAACGCTTTACGTTTAGTATTTGTTTGCCTCAGTGCCTCGTTAACATTTCGATATTGGCCGGATTAGCGTGGCATCAGTTCACAACAAGAATCTGTCAGTCGCTGTCTTAAACTAAGTATAAGCCTGCATTAGGATAAGTAATTAAGAGGAACGGGCTGGAACTGTATGAGGCGTAATACACTGGTGAGTTCTTAGGACCTTGAGCGTGCGGTCGGATTGATCTGTGAGGTTGAACGTGAGTGTGGACTTCGCCACGCGGTTCTGAATGGATTAAGGCAGTTGTTTCGTTTTGCCGAGTGCACGAGTTTATCTGCGTTTTGACGCCCATCCGTTCTTTAGAGACCCAGGTAAAATTACTTCGTATTAGCGCCATCCGCCGGTCACGGTGGCCGAGCGGTCTATAAGGCATGTACTGTCTTCGCTCGCTTGGAAACCGGGATCGTGGGTTCGAATCCCACTCAGGGCATGGATGTTTAGTTCGTGTGTATGCGTTTTTCTGTGTTTGTATACAGGTAGAGGCCTTGCGACGAGCTGATCACCCGCCCAAGGAGTCCTACCGAATGTGTAAGATCTAGAAAAACCGAAGTGTACGGAGAAGTTCAGGGAGGTTGGCCTAGGTCCACTGGGGCTGCAGTGCCAAGAAAAAAAATTAGCGCCATCCTCACTGTCTGAGGGATGATCATGTCATGACCTAATATAATTTAGTTCGTACCTGTCATTAAACTGGGAACGCGTTAGCATTGTTGGTTGAGGCACTATATTACCAGCCGGAAGGTCGCGGGTTCAAATCCCGATGAGGTCATTGGATTTTTTCAATGGGCCTAATCCATCCAGTCGCACTATGGCCCTGTGGACGACTCATACTTTAACAGAAGTGAGTACCAGGAATTAATTAAATAATTTTCCTGGTGAGTAAAGCGCGGCCGGCGCGTAAGGCTGACAACCTTACCGCCATCTTTGAGCCGATTGTCTAGATAATGTGGGACCCTCAGCGTCGCACAACCCTATGGGCCTTCGCGGTTTGTTAGGGATAGCTTTACTTACTTTTTTAGTTTACTTCTCAGTAAACTCATTACGCCTCCGCTGCCAAAGATCGACCGGTTTAGGAACGCAGTCGCTGTTCACTGTGAGATCCGTGTGAAACACACAGATACATTCTGAAGACAGCGTGCGGACATGTTACCCGGCTGCCCGGTAGTTATGGTGACCATCCCATCCAGTGCAAAGGTTAGTATGCCTAGTTAACCGCAGGGATATCTTCCGTTCTACTGTGATGCTTATAATGACATCGCGTTTGAAATAATGGATTTAGGTACACTGAGCCTCTGATAATGCAGTTCGAGGATTGGGATTAGGCATGTACGTTTATTTCATATCTGTAGGTCACAGCGCATCCGAATGGCCGTGGGGAGAAAGTGGAATGAACCCGTAAATGGACTTAGAAGCAAGCGACGCCCAGTGGTACATAGTCCAGTATTGCTCTCAGACCACACCATTGCTGCGCCCCTAGCCATTGCCTTCCAACTCCTTTTTATCCCGCGAATTACTAAAAAAAGTTGTATGTAGCTGGTGTATTTAGGTTTGGTTAGGAGATTCCCAGGCACCATAAAGCAGCTTTGGGCGGTAGAAGCATATTATTATAAAGACACATTGAAACCTCTGGGCGCTGACAATCGCATGGAAATACAGGATCTCTCCTTCCGTTTGGGTTGTTTGTTACTTGTACAGCAAGTTGCTTCCTGCTGTACCGCTAGCCCTGAAGCTGTTACAGCTTGTGCTGAACTGAATGTACTGAACGAATTGTGTTTGTTTGTTTGTTGGTAGGTCTAACGCTATGGGCATATATGTTCACCAGGTTGTCAAGGAAACGGTACGGAACGAACCGGTTATTGGAGCTTAGCTTTGAATCTTGGCAGAATTTTTGCGGCTTTCCTTTTTTCTTCAGGCCACTCCGTCTGGCAGATTATCTCCGAAATTGGGCGAGTTTATACTCATTAAACCGGTTTTTATAGCTACCCGAATGTTCCTAAGCGCGAAACTTACTGTTCCACCCTATCCGAATTACATAAGAGTTGTTCTTAGATCTGCAAATCCTAGAATCTTTTATGTAGGATCAGTTTTAGTATTGTGGCGTATAGATCATTTGCTAAGCGATGACTGAGCAGCGGACGTTGCTAGGTAACGCCCGCAGCATACAAGCACAAGACCATAGACCTACAAGATTACGTAACTCATTTCTAAGCAACGGATCGGTAAACACGCTTGTACAACAATAGAGTTATTGAAAACGGTGTTTGGTTATAAAGGAGACAGTTCAGTCAGTACAACTATCTGATGATTCGCAGTTCATTTGAGCGCTGCAAGAAAGACTATGGCAGAGGAACTGAGTGCAGAAGCTGAAAAATCTCATTGTTAGAAGCCGTTACAAGGAAACGTCTAGTGAAGACTGAGAACACTTAGCGTGTGCTAGTGATTTGTAAAGTATGGACATCAGCCATAGCACTGTAATTACTTGTATTTTCGAGTGGAGTATAAATCGATCCACCAGTCCATACCCCGTCTGTAGTCACGCCCCTAAATCGTGGCAGTATTATTCTCCCGTATAGATTGTTGGGCTTCTCTTATCGTAGTGCATTTTTCGTGTTGTAGGTTTCCGGCATTTCGTTTTGTCATGTAAACCTACCGTGTACCGTCGTCAGTTTCTTGAAGCTACCACCCACTGAGGTATGCAGCCTCAGCTCTACCGCAGCGCCCTTCCTTGTGATAAGAAGAAGCCTTATCTTACGGCCCTCAAATAGAACGAACCTCAAGAACAAGATGGCCAATCCAAACCGTAGGAAATCTCCAACGAGAATTCCCCGAAACCGTTTGAAATACGAAATTCAGGTAATTATTTAGCTCCACTCGTTCTACGGCACAATAGATCACTGTAGGTCGCGGTGCAAGGGCCGAGACAAACACATAGACAAACTAGCTGGAAAGTTGAATGATACAAGGTACAAGTAAATTGAGACACACGAGATCGTAGTTGTTTGGGGCACTGTGCTACAAGCCGTAAAGTCACGGGTTCGCTTCCCAATGAAGTCATTGGATTTTCAATTGAACTAATCCTTCCAACCACACTATGGCCCTGGGTTCGACCCAGGCTCTTAACAGAAAACAGTACGAGGAATTTTCTTGGGATGTAAAGGGCGGCCGGTGCGCAAGGCTTACAACTTCACCTCCATCTGTAAGCCGACTCTCTAGAAAATGTGGGGGCCTCGACGCCTCACAACCCTATGGACCTCGATGGCATGTTACAGGATGGCTTTACCTTCCGGGTTTACGCACAAATAATTGCGAATAGCTATTTTTACGTTCACTCACAATCTTGCAGACCCCGTATCACTTTCATTCAGTCATTTCGTACATTGGCAACCGGGGTAGTTAGTTAGAGAGGGTGGGTTTCCCCATGCACCGTGACCAGTTTGATCTATTTGCTTCCCTCTATGATATTCTACCAGTCTCTATACCCTACCGATAAATGGTGCTTACCATCAGTCCCGCCGAGCAAGCGAGTTCGGCCACTTGCTTAGCGGTATCTATAATGCTTCCCCCATCTATGAGAGGCCTTAGAGACTATTGTTGGGCGGGAAACGTCCTGGAATTTGGCTCAGTGATCCCCTTTGGGGATATGAGGTTCTTTTACGTGCCGTAAAGTTACGACACGGGACACACAGCTTAAAGTCCCTCCCGGAGGACTTGTTCCCTGAATTTTTCCGCCCTTAAAAATTCGACGACCTCCGCGGGTATTTGAACCCGCGTACCACGAGTCATGAAGTGGGAACTTTACCTCTTGACTACGGAGGCCGCTGGCAACCGGGGTAACTCAGTCGGTATAGCAGCTACGCTACGGGCTGGATTGGGGTTCGATTCCCGGCAGGATCGAGAGAATATTTTTTCACCATCGCGTCCACACCCACTCTGGGGCCTACTCAGTGAGCACCGACGGTTATTTAGAAGGGTAAAGCGGCAGGGACGTGAAGTTGACCACTTACCTCCTCCTAGCTCCGAGGTCAAGAATGGTGGAGCTTTACGTCCACCCCTCCCGTTTAGGGAACAATTCACTGTAAGGGTTGAGTACACGTTACCGTACAGTAGCCGCTTTTTCATCACGGTAAGGTGTGCGTTGTCGCGGAGGCAATGAGTTCTCCTCCAACTGGGGGGCTTGGGAATGGAGTACCTCGTACTGATATGTTGAAAAGGGCGTCGGAATTAGTCAGTTTGGAACGACCTGCGTAAATGATAGTGGAACCTCTTTAGGACGCGGAAATACCGCGGCGGGGTGTGAACAGTTCTTCATATGAGGGTTCCATTAGGGGCAGAGAATATCTTTACCAGCTGAGCATCTGAGGACGGGCTTGCCATTGAGCCGTGAGGATCATGACTAGGAACCGGTTGCTTCACACGCAGTAGTTTGTGAGCAGCCCGACAGAGGGTCTAGTTTATGACATGAAATATTGTTGGAGTCGCCCAGGAGGAAGGTTTATGTGTTTCTGTGTTGCTAATTATAGTCTCCAGAGGCCCCTTGCATCTGTTCTTCAAGCGTCGAGATGGGCGCAGTTATCCTTTCAGTAGTTCATTGGTTTGGTAGGAGGGGACTCAGCATAAGATTACTAATGATAAAGGTACAGCTTTTTCATGTCTCTTCTGATGTGTATGTGTGTCTCAGAACTTCATTCAGTTGGGAAAGATCCTCCATATGATTCCATCCATTTAGTGCTGAGGTCAAGTAGGATGGATCTGTACCTCCCTTCATGCATACATTGCTTAATTACCTGCGTGAGAGACCGCCTCTGTGGTCTAGTGGTCAGAGTCCTGGCTACAGATCCAGAGGTCCTGGGTTCGATTCCCGTCGCCACCAGATTTTCTGAGAAGTAATAGCTCTTGAACGGAGACCACTCAGCCTCGTGAGGATAATTGAGGAGCTGTTTCAAGGAAATAGCGGCTCCGGTCTAGAAAACCGAAATTAACGGCCGATGGGATCAGTTGCGCTTACCACGCGACACCCTCTATTCGCTGAATTTGGCACTAACTTCGC
This sequence comes from Cryptotermes secundus, assembly GCF_002891405.2. Classification (NCBI taxonomy): domain Eukaryota; kingdom Metazoa; phylum Arthropoda; class Insecta; order Blattodea; family Kalotermitidae; genus Cryptotermes; species Cryptotermes secundus. Next base: position 272,391 of record NW_019731581.1, on the reverse strand, counting down.
CGACAAGCGGCGGTCCTTCGGTCGGTATAGTCCGCTTGTGGACTCAAGACATGGAGTTCTTTTTTTTACCTCCGTGAGAGACCAGTAGCCAGTCGCTTCTGTGACTGGCTAGCGGGGGTTTGAGAGTTTTAATTTTTTAGCCTCGTCCAGGCTGACGGAAGATCCACCCAGTATTCTGTCCAGTGGACACCAGGCACGGGTTTCTGCGCGGGTAAAACGGCTGGAGGATCCCCCCTGCCCCTGTAAATCATCATAGATTTATGCTTGCTTCCACTAGTAGTATTTCTAAGGTCCTAAATAAGCGCAAGCAAGAACGTGAATTATAGAATCCATGGAGAATTACCCCCACGCCCGTACACGCCTTAACTGCCTAAAGCACAATGTTTGGTGTAAGTCCAACTCTTTTTATGCCGTATATTCGCATAATGAACGGTGATAATTTCTCGAAACGACAATTAATCAATTGGTCTTTTTAACTGAGATGAAATCCATTTTCTTTTAGGTAGAAATTCCACGGTTCTTAGGGTCACAGAAGCGGCCATACTTGGATGCAAGTTTAGGTTCAGTTCTAGAGCAAATTTGACGGGAGTGCTCTTTTGTTCTCATTGCGCCTGCGCAAGATATGCACTATTGCGCTGCTGAGGTTTGAGATATCTGGGTGTTCAGTTGTCACTACTTCAGCTTTGATCCAACACTTCTATTCAGATAAGAAGCGTTTCAGGGCGTTCCTGACTGTCGCCCGAGCACTTCACCGCCCACCCGTTGCAGCTTCAACGATATATTTATCTGACGGAACCAGACTGTGACAGGCGTCCAAGCATTCTTACCTGTTGGAAGTGCGTCTGGCGCCAGGGAGATACACTGTAAGTGGGACGCATCTACCCGTTCTTATCTCCGCTGAACTGTTTGTTATGACAGGTACATTACGTGCGTCATTGCATCCTGTTTCCAGGATTTCGGTTTTGAAGTCTGGAACACTGCTACAGTTTTAGGCGAATGATTATCTGTGAGAAATGCTGTTGACTTGCTTAATTAAGCATAACAGCATGAATATATGTGAGCTAATTCGTAACCTCAGTCGGTAGAGGCTGGAGATCAGAGGTCAGCTTCACGGCCCCGGACGATTTACTTCCAGTGAAGGAATCCTAGGAGATGATTGGGTTCCAGACGCTGTTTAAATTAATTAAAGTGTCTCTGTAAGATACCGTGAAGGGCCATAGGGTTGTGAGACGTCGAGGCTCCTACATTTTCTAGACTATCAGGTCACAGATGACGGTGAGGTCAGCCTTACACGCCAGGAAGATTCCTGGTACCCATTTCTGTTAGTGGCTCAGTCGAACCCATGGTCATAGTGCGGCTGGAAGGATTAGGCCAATTGAAAAATCCAGTAGAATCTTATGGGTAGTGGAACTCGACGTCCAGCCCGTAGTCATATAAAACTAACCGAGCTATCTCATCAAAATGGGTAGGAACAGTTTGCCTTCTCAGAACCATCGTTTAAATGCATGTTCTCTAGAAGAATTCAGTAATGTTTAAGTCATGCCTTCCTACTGTGATGCTGTTTTGATGTTTGATAATATTACGATAGAAGCAAGATATCGAGGATGATAAAGATATTAATATAAAAATTGCATGCTGTAATGCCAGGAGCAGGAATGGCCCAGTCGTTACGGCCAGACGGCCGGGGTTATATTCTCGGCAGGGGCAGTAGATTTTTCTCTATTCCACACTAGCTCTGGGGCCAACGCAGCTTCCTATCCATTCGGTAAAAGGGATAAAGGGGCCGGGGCGTGAAGATAACTACACCGCCAATTATTGTCGAGGCCATGAATGGTGGAGTTATACGTCCACTACTCCATACGCCTTACTGGCGTGCTACTTAAGTAATTAAGAACAGGGAGAACTTTGATACTTTTCTTTATGGTGTAATGCCTCTCAGTATTTTCTTTGCTTGCTATATAATAGTCGTGTAGTGCACAAAAGTGCATACAACTGTTTCGTCATTGTCACATGCATGGAGTGAGTGTAGATGGCGCTTGGATTGGTAATCGGACATAGTGAACGCTTTGATATGCCTTCCGACCACGCCTTACAGGACACCATTACACACACACACACACACACACACACATTAGTGTTCACAGTCGCGTCTTCACTGCCGTTGCTTGGTAGCGGCTGCCAACTGCGGTCTTACAAATTCCTCTGGGATCCCTAACTCTCCCCGTCCTCATCTTTCAGCTTCTCGCAGCAATAGCTCATAACTACTGAACCGCAGCGGCCCTGTAACTCATTAACTCCTCACTTTCCCTGCTTATAACATTTCTGCACGGACTGCGTAGAAAACACCGCTCTGTTGCAGTGCAGTTGCCGTGGAATTGTTGCGTTCGTCTTGGTGAAGCCGTTATCTAGGTACAGCTGTTGTATAGTCACGTATTTCGTGGTTCTTGCCTAGCAACGGGTCTTCCTGACAGAGTGTGCTTTGAAAATACGGTTTTTGTGATTTTGCACTTTGAGATTGAATTGGAGCTACTCTTATAAAGTTAATGGCATTACAGGAGCCACCCTCCATGACGAGAGAACACTGTGAGGCAGATTAAGTTGAATTCACATGACGAGATATTCTTTTGGTGGGGCTTATACAAGTGAGACGCTGACTGTACCGACAAGGTTTCAGCCTGCAGACCTTACCACTTGAAGAGCTTTGCCGTTCTCACAGCCCGAAAACTGAGGTAGTGGCTTCCAGGCAACTCCTCGTTCCATGTGTCTGTGCACCCCGCGTCCTTAGTTAGTTAGTTAGTTAGAGAGGGTGGGTTTCCCCATGCACCGCGCCCAGATTGATCTATTGTGCTTCCCTCTATGATCTTCTACCAGTCTCTATACCCTACCGATAAATGGTGCGTACCATCAGTCCCGCCGAGCAAGCGAGTTCGGCCACTTGCTTAGCGGTGTCTATAATGCTTCCCCCCATCTATCAGAGGCCTTAGAGACTACTGTTGGGCGGGAAACGTCCTGGAATTTGACTCAGTGATCCCCTTTGGGGATATGAGGTTCTTTTACGTGCCGTAAAGCTATGACACGGGACACACAGCTTAAAGTCCCTCCCGGAGGACTTGTTCCCTGAATTTTTCCGCCCTTAAAAATTCGACGACCTCCGCCGGGTATTTGAACCCGCGTACTACGAGTCATGAGGTGGGAACGTTACCTCTAGACTACGGAGGCCGCCACCCCGCGTCCTTCCTCTTCTGCCCAGAGGATCGAGGGCCACAAGCTTCTCTGAAACGTTTGGTAGCCATTTTCGGAATCACTTGTCACCCACCACCTTGAAGACCACATGAGGTTAAATCGTTCGATGCGGGAGGTGATCACCATGGAATCCAGCCGTAACGTCCTGCGTACCGTGGAGAGAGACTGCTGCTCAAGGCTGTACACAGAATGTTATCTTTCAATCTCTTTTACATGGTTTATTTTTTCCTTCCCGGAGTGGAGCCGCAGCTGGGAGCACATTGTTGGGCCAGTCCATAAGGTGCTGCCCCCGCCTTGCAGCGGAGCAATGCACTGAACACAACTCAGCACAAATACACAACTCACGAGCGCTGCATGCCTCAACAACTGACTACAGCTTCTCCAAAACAAATTCAGCATCATCAGCGCGGACAGTCAGATGCTCATAATATATTTTATTTAATGCCAATGAAATTAATTATTTCGTTATTGAAAGCCGTCACAACACAAAAATTAATTTATTTATGTTGTTTCAGGTAGTAATGTTTCGGCTTTCAAGAAGCCATCATTGGGTAAATACGCGTAAAACTTTTAGCTATTGAATTGTGTGCTAATTACACGATGGAGTACTTACATACTTACTTACTCACTCATGGAGCTGAGCCCTTCTGGAGGAGCAGCCAATTGTGCAGCTACTCAAGAATTTCCCAGCATTTTATGAAACCCGGAGGTTTATTACTGTGTTCACAAGAGCCCTCCACTGGTCTCTATCCTCAGCCAGATCTATCCAATCCATACCAGCCCATCCTATCTCTCTGAGATCCATTTTAATATTGTCCACCCACCGACGACTTGGTCTTCCCTGTGGTAGCACATACTACATATATAAATTATTAATTGCTGTGTTGTGACGGCTTTCAATAAAGAAATATATAATACACAACAGGATACATTCACTGGAAATTAATTCTGTTCGCCTTCGCGAAATACAAAATACACGTTGCGATGGGAAGTGAATTGTTAAAAAAAAAATCGAAATTGAGATGATCAAACTCTATTGCTCTTACTCACTTGATTTACCGAAACAAGAATGCATACATAATTTTTAAAGGGAATCCACTTGGAATGATGTGATATGGAAACTGAAGAACTGATGTTCGTGGTGTTACGAGTGTAGAACGATAATCGAATGTGAGAATGTAAAGTCGATTAGAATCTTCGACAGTGAATGCAGTTGGTTAACCCGTATTAGCGGAAAGTGTGTAGGTTAGTTGCGAGTTTAATGTTTGTACTGGCCCGTGTTAGGGTTACGGAGGCTAATGAAGAATTGGGTTAGAATTTAAACCTCAGCTGAGAAGATGACACCGTGCTGACTGGATAAGGACACCATATGATAAGTAAACAGCGTTGTTGGATTATTGATAGGGAGAAGAAACCAAAATTTTATAGCTACAATATCCAGTGCGCAGCCGCACCTCACGCATCGATGTAATTGGTGCGGGCGTTGGAGGCAAGAGAGCCTCGTTGTCTCTCACTTAACCTGCTGACGGAAGTAATTCCTGGGCAGTTGCAGCGACATACGGTTTCCCCATCACAGTCACAGCGTTTCTTGTTTCTATAATTCGAACTACATGTCTTGACTTATCCTAATAAGCACTACGCAGTGAAGACGTATTGGGGAGTGGATGTATAGATCCACGTTTTCTCGCTATGGTCCGAAGTGTGTGGCCCGGTGTCTGATCTGCCTAGTGCCTACCAGAATCACCACATCTCGTGACTAGGTCCGATGGAACCGTATGACAAGTACAGTTGAACAGTTAGGGCGACCACACCATTTTGATTGCCTGCCCAAAATGTAACGCAAGATTGGAATTCATTGAATGCTGTTATATTGCTCTTTATTCACCGCATTATTATATTCCACATGTAGGAAGATAATCATGCCGTGCTCCTCGGTGCGAATGTTTCAAACCATGGGGTAGCTCTACCGTGGGGATCAGCCTTGCAGGCAGAAAAAATAACGCTATCCCTGTAACAGGCCGTGGAGGCCCATAGGGTCGTGAGACGTCGAGGCTCCCACATTTTCTAGACAGTCGGCTCACAGATGGCGGTGAGGTCAGCTTTACGCGCCGGCAGCCCTTTACTCCCAGGAAGGTTCCTGGTAGTCATTTCTGTTAGAGGCTGAGTCGACCCAAGGGCCATATTATGGCTGGAAGTATTAGGTCAGTTGAAAAATTCAGTGACATCTGGAATCTAACCCGCGAGCTTCAGGCTTGTAGCATAGTGGCTCAACCAACCAACCCTGTAGGTTCTTTTGCATGTTCTCTTCACCTGAAGACGGAAATAGAATCAGTTTCCGAAACGTATTTTTAATAAATTCGGGAGATGGGTGAAGTCCAAGAATATGAATGTTACCGTTATGGCACGCGCCTGGCAGAAGGCTTGATCTTCAGTAGTGGAGCCAGTATTCAGATGCTGTGGAACGGGATGGATGACCGAGGAATCTGGTTCCATTCCCGAAAGCTTCTCGTTTCCATAGTGTCGAGACGGTCTGCGTGAAGTATCCAGCCTCATATCCTGTGCTCAGCAGAGATTCTTCCTCTGGGGATAAACCGGCCGGGGCGTGAAGCTTTGTTCCACCATACGTCTTCGTGGAATGTTGCACTGTGTTGCCTTCTCTCTTTGAACGATTAGGCAGGCCCCTTCACATGTTCCAAATTTTGAATTAATCTGAAACAATTTCTTAGACATAGGAGGACTCCTTGGACTGGGAATCAGCCCGTCGCAAATACGCTACCTGCACACAACAACAGAAACAACGCAGGAATACATCTGTGACTCGAGTGGGATTCGAACCCACAATCCAAGGGTTCCAACAGGCGAAAACATTTCGTATATCAGACCTTACGTTCACATTTCGTCTGTTGGAATTTGATTGGTCACTTCGTAATCACATTGGGGTTCCATGCTAACTTGACGAGAGCCACCAGTGGCCCGCCTTCACGTGGTTGGCGCATCTGAAGGCAGCGCAATAATTAGAATGTGATTTGTTGGCAGAAAGTGCTGCACGCAAGCGAGTAATCGGCCTCCGCGGAGACGAATAGTCCTAATTCTTTGCACCTCAGTGTTGACAGGTTGTATCGAATTGCAGACTAACGCGTTAGCCTTGCTTTGGGACGCAGGGTATGTAATTTCAGGCAGTTATCCTTGCATCATTATGATAATCATTATCACCATTCTTGTGTGTAGGCTATACACACAAAGTAAGATGGAGAAGTGGCAGACAAAATCCACCATGAATGAGGCGTGAAATCGGAAACAATGGTTGCCCTGGGGCACCCAAGTCATTATTGTTACAATATATTATTATGGAGGTTTAATTTAAACCTTTCATTCTTTTTATTTTAAAATATTTTAAGTTGGATTTGTTTATAGGTATGGTTAGTCACGATGGAAATATTTCGTGTATTGTTATACGGTAAGGTGTCAAGTTGACTGTTAATTTATGTAACTGCGGTTTTGCAGACCCAGGCTGCAAGATATGAGGGTCATTGTGTCTGTATTTCAGAAAGATATTGTTCAAACTTCGTCTGACGTTCAGTTTTATTACCTGTTCTTCGCGAGAAATATAAAAGATTGACGAATAACATGGAGATACGTTTGTTTATAGCGGCCTCCATAGTCTAGAGGTAACGTTCCCACCTCATGACTCGTGGTACGCGGGTTCAAACCCGGCGGAGGTCGTCGAATTTTTAAGGGCGGAAAAATCCAGGGAACAAGTCCTCCGGGAGGGACTTTAAGCCGTTTGTCCCTTGTCGTAGCTTTACGGCACGTAAAAGAACCTCATATCTCCAAAAGAGGTCACTGAGCCAAATTCAAGGATGTTTCCCGCCCAACAGTAGTCTCTCATGCCTCTGGTAGATGGGGGAAGCATTATAGATACCTCTCAGCCAGTAGAGGCCGAACTCGCTGGATGGGCGGGACTGATGGTAAGCACCAATATCGGTAGGGTAAAGAGACTGGTAGAATATCATAGAGGGATGCACAATAGATCAAACTGGTCGCGGTGCATGGGGAAACCCACCCTCTCCAATAACTATTATTAACTACTACGTCTGTTTATTCTACTGTAGTTTCGTTCCTGAAACTTGGCAAAGGATTTAAACGAAATTTGGTTTCGGAGGTCGGAAGAATGTTGTGTATCGCTGTATTTAGATGAAGATCAGTTGGAATAATAATAAACAAAAAATGTCAGTCGTACGAAAACGTGGCTACGCGACGACTGTAAAATTTCACATGGTGACAAGTAAATATTTACGCAGTTTATGTAATGTAAATTGATCGATTTACGGTGTATCTTCCGGCATGATGAATGGTCCCAAACTCTCCATAAGTTGGCCAGGCAGTCACGTTGCTTGCGTCACTTCCGTTGGCTGTTATTTTCGGGAGTTTAATTCGGCTTATCGTTATCTCTCGCACGCGGAGTCGGGCTGGCTCAGTCGGTATAGTGACTGGACGATCGAGGGACTAGATTTCAGTCGTGTTAGTGTCAAGAATTTTCTGAATCTCATATAGACCGGCTCTGGAGCCCACCAGCTAGTGCCCGAGATCAAGTGAGACGCCTAGGCTGCAGCATTTTGTAGACGGCTCACAGATGGCGGTGAGGCTGTTAGTCTTACCCGCCGGCCGCCCTTTACCCTCAGGGATATTCTTGGTACTAATTTCTGTTACATGCTGAGTCCACCCGAGGGCCATAGTGCGGCTGGAAGGACTGCGTCAATTGAAAAGTGAAATAATCTCATCGGGAATGGAACCCGTGACC
>NW_019731581.1:247248-263931 GCF_002891405.2 Cryptotermes secundus | reverse complement strand
AAAACATAATCACATACGTTTTTCTAAATGTGTTGTAATATGCTCATTTATCTGATTTTTATTTCCTACACGTGTCCGGTCTGCGCATGGCAGACGAGAAAATATAATTGCAAACGGTCTGCCGGCATATTAACGCTTAAAGCCCAGGCGGTTACGGTTTATACCGCATGCTGTAACATTCAGCACCTCGCAATTTTACCCTTAAAATGTATATGGTCGCATGATTTTCACAACACTAATTCTTTTCCCAAGTATCAATAGCCGGTTGGTCCTTTGAATGATCAAGGTGTGGTTTTGTGTGTGGTAGTGACTGTATTTCTAATAACCTGCAAGGGAACTGCAGGACTCCTTGGGCTAGTATGTAGAAGAATACCTTGTCACCAATATGAAGTGGCTGTGACGGGGGTTTGGATTGGATAATGGATTTAATGACCACTTATCCACACCACTCGAAAATAAAAGCAGTTACAGCTCCATCGCTATTCCCACACTCCAGGAATGACCACAGCACCCGATAATGCTTCTCCAGTATGCTGTGTCTTCAGCCGTTCCCTGGCAACGGCTTCTAACAGTGGAGATTCTTCACTTTCACGCGCTCAAATCGTCTCTCAACGGCTGCTCCTCTCCAAGTGCTCCGTTTTCTCACAGATTTCTGTACGGACCGAGTAGAAAACACTTTGAAACAGTAACTTTATTTTGGATGCGCATCCATTGCTGCATGAACGTGTTTACCGAACCGTTGCCTAGAAACGAATGTTGTTACATGGCAGTTCGCTAGCAGGAAATGTGTCACATAACATAAATGAATTAACATATTGTGTTCTGCTCGCAGATTCCCAAAATGGGCCCCCTTTTGTTGGGCGATCGTATAAAGCATAAACTTGACAGAAATCTTACCGTAGTCATCCTGAACTGCCCAGTGCATGGGAATAGAACTTTGCGTGTGGGAACTGTTGGTTTTGTTTGCTCTCTGGATGACATGTTTGCTCATGACTCAACACTGTCCACTCTTATTAATTGTTTCTCCCCTGTCGTTTTCGCAAACATCTGTTTGACTAGACATTCCTTAAATAAAATTTCTAAGTATAATTTGTTTGGTTAAACACATGCGCAGTAGCGCATTCTCTATTGTACATACGTATTGTTGATTTTACCGTTTTGGTGTTCTCTCCTCTGTAGATATGTTTACTTTTGAAGTCTTGAGGCGAGCCCAGTGTGCCCCAACCTCCCGACTCCCCTCCCTCCTTTCTCAACCCCTCATCTTAATGTTCCAAACCTCCCCCCCCATAACTTTTTACACTCTTCCCAGCCCCTTCTCCTCAGTTTTTATGTTTGGTGTTACATTGATGTTGTACAGTTTGTACAGAAGTTCACACCTGAAATAATTTTCGTTCACAGATTGCGTTACATTTGCCCAAGTCTTTCGGTACGAACGTGTTCAGGGACTCGCTCAGAATTATGTTTCGGTATATAGCCTTCTCTTTGTAAGACTGTAGCCTGAACAGGCAGGTATCGACGAAGTTTATTGTCATATTGGTGGAGAATGTTGGGATGTGTTTAGAGTTTTTGACCCGAACTGTCTCGCTTGTCACGAGTATGCAGGTGCTTTGTAAAAAAGATGGCCAAAAAGAAAGAAAAAGAAACAACTTAAGTTGTCTGGTCAGGTTTTATGTTCTACGGTCTGCCCCAGGGTTGGGCTCCTAGTCCGTCCATGGAGGATACGGCCTGGCAATTGAAGTACTTACTCTCACAACAGAAGCTTATGACTTCAGAATGCCGGTGTAAACGGTCCGCCCATGGAGGATACGGGTTGGCAGTACAGGCTCCTCAGAAGTGAAGTACGCCGCTGTCAGAATCAGGGTGGGAAAATGCATTGCTGTTTTTATCAGACCTACCTTAGCAGTTATGCAGAGTCACAGGTCTTGATGTTCATTTTATGCAGAAGCAAATCCATTGTTGCAAAGCCAGTGAAACTGTATAATGCTATTCTTTGTATGTATGTCCTTCCAGTGAATTGTCTTCGTCATTAAAAATAATTCAAACGAAGTTTAGATAGACCCCAGTGATATAATTTGTTGTTATGAGCTGTTCGAACTGTTAAACGCGTGTGTATTTACCGCTGGAGCATATGATCGACTATGGTTGTGGACTGGGAACGTCATGTCCAGTGACACCACCATCCTCCAGGAATTGCATAATTATCGTGTGTTCTATCACACTGGGGTGTAATGTACTTGTTTCTTCTATAATGTAACACTAACACAATTTATACGCGCGTCCTGTATTATACAGAACTATTGTAAACGATATGGTACTAGCTGAGAGGTCGCGGGTTCGATTCCCGATGAGATCGGATTTTTCAATTAACCTAATCCTCCCAGACGCACTATGGCCCCTGGAGGCGAAACAGTCTCTAACAGAAATCTTCCTGGGGATAAAGCGCGGCCGGCGTATAAGGCTGACCTCACCGCCATCCGTGATCCGATTGTCTAGAAAATGTGGGAGCCTCGACGTCTCACAACCCTAAGGACTTCCACGGCCTGTTACAGGGATAGCTTCAGGATTAGTGCTCGGAGCGCAATCGGACCCATGTCTTTCCTCGAAACTCTAAACGCGAAATTGTCACCCTCCTGTCAGTGCCTGAAAAATGGTATAGCCATTTTATGCAAGGTACACACTAAAATAATTTTATGGGTTCATTATATGAGGGTTCTTTTTTTTTCCTTGGCGCTACAGCCCCAGTGGGTCTAGGCCTGCCTCCATGAACTTCTCCGTTCACTTCGGTTTTTCTAGATCTTAGACATACGGTAGGATTCCTTGGGCGGGTGATCAGCTCGTCGCAAGGCCTCTACCTGCAGACAAACACAGAAAAACGCACACAGACATCCATACCCTGAGTGGGATTCGAACCCACGATCCCGGCTTCCGAGCGAGCGAAGACAGTACATGCCTTAGACCGCTCGGCTACCGTGACCGGCAGTGTATAAGAATAATATATAAGAATTCAGTTCGTACCTCACAGGAAACAGATCCGAACCCACGATCCCGGTTTCCAAGCGAGCGAAGACAGTGCATGCCTTAGACCGCTCGGCTACCGTGACCGGCAAATGAGGGATTAGGCAAACAAATTATAATTCGAGGATTACGCATTCCATGGTCACTCAGTTCAAATCCTTGTTACTTTTATTTGTGGGGCACGCCGGAGTACAAAAGTATATGAACAGTCCTCACTGTTCGGAAGTGCCTCAAGAAATACTTGACGTGAAATTCCCGTCAATCTCATGCATCAGCTTCAGCGCGAGTCTAGAAACGTATTCTCACCATGTCAGGTGAGGTTAGTAACAGAGGGGCATTACTTCGACGAGTCCCTACTTTAAAGCAAGTTGATATACAGCGGAGAATGGACCGTAAATTGTGGGGCACCGCTGCGGACCTATGGGAGAAGAGTTTTGTGTCAGCCTAAGGACAAATAGCAGAGAAGGAAGCAGTATTCTGAAGTGACACCCAGGCTAGTGAGTTCACTTAGCTCCTGAATAACCTTTGTTCCTAAGCAGGTCTGAGCCCGTTATTGAATGTTCAACTGTACTTGTTAGCTCAGTCGGTATAGCGGCTGGCTACGGGCTAGACGTCCAAGGGGTCGGAGTTAAGTCCCGGTGTCGTCTATACCGGCCCGAGGACCCACCTACCCTCATAACTTTTGGGTTCCCGGGGTTAAAGCGGCCGAGGTGCGAAGCTGTGAATAGTTCCGAGGTCAAGAAAACGTGGGTGTATACACCCATACGTCTTCATGGCGTAGTGCTTAATTAGTAAAGCTCAGGAACAATTCTACTTGTTTTCCCTCTTCATTTGTCCCTGCAAAGGGTTAGTTACATACCGCCTAGCTTAAGAGGGTTTGTTAGTCGCGCTAGGCACGGAACACCACACACCTCGTTTTGTGCTTCGCAGTTCATTTGGCCTCCCCGCCTCTGTCACGGCCAATCCAGTCTTCCCTTTCCTCTGTTAGAAGTCATGATTCATTAACCTTCACGCGATGCAGCCTGCCGTCTGCCGGCAAGAACGGCCAAAGTGAATGAGGGTGCTGGACCCCAAGGCACACTCCACCCCAAAAGCAAGACGAATGTAAATAGTGAGTGATCAGAGCCGTGAGACCTGGGTGCTACACTGGCCGTACGCGTGACGAAACGTCACGACCTGTACATAACTCGTACAGTCGGACGCATGGAACACGCATGCATAAACACACCCATCCTAAATGCAGTGTACCCACAAAGACGAGGCCCGACGGGCTGATCCCCCGTCTAAGCCTTACCGCGTGCTTGTCAGATTAATTCTGACATGAGAACAGGCCAAAGGGTGTAGTCCAGCGAAATTATGATAATTAAAACAGTAACCTACATGAAGTATCTTCCTGGTACTTATTTCTGTTAGAGTCGACCCCAGGGCCATTCTTTTCACATAGTGGGGGGTGGAGTCCAGTTGCACGGCGGCCACTAATTGGCCTGTTGTACCTCCCCGGGTGATTATGATGATGGAAAATTTGGTGGAATGAAGATTGCAAGGGGAAACCGAAGTACTCGGAGAAAACCTACCCCAGTGCCATTTTGTCCACCACAAATCCCACTACACCAGACCCGGGTTTGAACCTGGGCCGCCGCGGTGGGAAGCCAGCGACTAACCAGGTCGGGGTGTTACTGTGATTTGATGGGATCTTGCCTCTCAGAACTTAGTGACAATATTTCTCTGTTGGCCAACCTGCCTGAACTTGTTGCCGCCAGCAGATAACCTTGAGCGTAGCTACTGTAGTTCCACTGTTGCTGCTGGAATAAACTGAACCATAAAACATCATTATCATGTCCTGCTTACATTACTACTTATTTACCCAATTTATTACATGTTACATATTTACCGCATTATCACAAAAGAAATATTCCGGAAAACATCTAGTTTTTTTTTAATAGAGATAGTCGTGGAATTGAGACATCCACCGACACAGACTTGAGATTTGCAAGTTATCGTGACGGTTGGTAAGAAGAGTTCACGCTTTTTCGGCTGTGACGTGTAATCTGCTTTGAAACTGCGGACTGTTCGAAGGAACATATTTCCTCCATATGCAGGGGCGGCCATTACGGAACAAGTCAGCTTCTACCAGACCACACGTCACATTCCACTAGATAACCGCAGTCCAGTGTAGGAAGGGTAGCAGAGGTGAACAAATGAAGGGCATTGTTGGCCGAATACCGTTTCTCCTGCATATTCGTTTCCGCCACGATTCCTCTCGTGAAGTCTGTACGTATTTCTTGTTTCCCTTATGCATCCGTGTGCCCTTCATTCAACTACCGGAAATACCACGATGCTTCTTTACTACGTCCAGACTTGCCGTTAAGCTGAGCACTCACCTCCAACTAGTGCCGAGGCCAAGAAGATGTGGATCTCTACATCCACTCCCCCATACGCCTTCATGAGCCGTGAATAAGAAGCTGCGATGAGTCAGTGTAAGAAGGAATAAATAAATTGGAGGCCGGAAGTTGTGATCTTGTAGAAAAGGCTTCAGTTCAGATTGTATTTCCCAGATGTGCTATTTGCAGTTGTACACCCCTTGCTAGCTCACGTGTTTATTTTGTGGTTTTTGACAAACGAACAGCACAATACGTACAAATTTTCGCTCATATTTCGTCTCATATTCACTGTATGAAGACATTTCTCCCGAATTTGAAGTTTTGGATCTTAATAAACCTTTTCATTGTCATGTGTACATTTTTTTTCCTACGGCCTAGGTTACAAATACACCTTCGTGAAGTAAGGTTCCTTAATAACATATTTAATGAAACCCTGTTTAGCAAGTGTTATGGGGTAGCGTAATTAATTGACACTGTGTTACAGACCGGGAGATCGCGGGTTCTATTGCCAGTCAAGTCATTGGATATTTTAGTTTAAATAATCCTTTCAGCCGCACTATACCCCTGAGGTCGACTTAGCCTCTTAACAGAAATGAATACTAGTAATCATCCTGGGGTCGGCGCGTAAGTCTGACAGCTTTACCGGCATCTGTGAGCCGATTGTCTAGAAAATGTTGGAACCTCGACCTCTCACAAACGTATGGGCCTCCATGGGCCATTACTGGGATAGTTTTGCTTTTATTCATTATTATTTTTGTCGGTTGAGCAATCTTGGAAATGCACAGCATTCCATTTGTATGTTTATTTCTTAGATTTCGTGCAAAAACCAAAGCCATCTTGTGCAGTGGGTATTTTCTCAAATTTCCCTATATGCGTGTGTATTTATGTGGACCTTTGCCTATTGACACCAATGATATTATTATTATTATTATTATTAGAGGGGGTGGGTTTCCCCATGCACTTAGACCAGTTATTGGTCCATTGTGCGTCCCCCCTTTAATTTCTACTGTCTCCATACCCTACCGATACTGGTGCGTGCTGTCAGCCCCGTTCAGCCAACGAGGTCGGCCGTCGGTACCTGATATTTCCCCCATCTACCAGAGGAATTGGAAACTACTTGGGCGGAAAATTGTTGCCTAATTTTGCTCAGAGGTCTCCTAGAGACATGAGGATCTTTTACGTGCCGTAAATCTACGACACGGGACCCACGGCTTAAAGGCCCTCCCGGAGGACTTGTTCCCTGAATTTTTCCGCCCTTAAAAATTCCACGACCTCCGCCGGGTTTCAACCCGCGTACCTGACACCAATGATATGTACGTATGCATTTTTTTCACTAGCCGCCAATGCTCTGCGCCCACGTACGAGTTATTGAATGACAGATACATGAAAATCTGTGAATTTGTCTTTGCTGAGGTTCTTTCTCATGCGATGTCTGAAGCGAAGTCCTTTTGGTTTCCTGCTCCTTTTGTGTGCTTGGAATGTGAGGGTGCTGGGTAGATTTGTAAACATTTCAGGGAACAGTAAACATTTGGTTGGAAAAGACGTAAATCAGGAAACCTTACCACTCTGAAAACAATGCCACTGAACAGGCAGGGTTGCCAACATCATTTTCGTTTTCCGCGGAATGAAAGGGGAAGCCAGAAAACAGTATCAGGAAATATCCATAGATGATATCGGCCTTTGCGTGAGGCGCGGGGGATTTTATGAGTGCCAAGTAGTGAGAATCATATTCGTGGTAAAATTAAATACGGATTAAAGTCGTGATATGCATGCAGGTTACTGTTCGGTTCTGACGCTCTTAACTGCGCGTGCGCGCTCATGAACGCATGCACTTGTCTTTACTTCACTAGGAATGCCAACAGTGAAACGTATGTGTGAAGCGGAACCTGTGTAATGCGAAACATTCTATATACCGTTTTTTTTTTTACGTTCTGTGATAGTCTAGAGGAAATTTAAGGCGTAAACTGATAATAACCTGATTGTATATCTGTTGCCACAATTTTTGTGAGTACTGTGTTTTTTTGAATTTGTGTAAGATTGAATGCTCTTTTCAAAGAGGTGAGCGTAATACTATCTGAGATATAAACTGCCCCCTAAACTATACATACACTGCATATGCTGCGGAACTATTACGAAGCTCTTCCTCTAATCGGTGTGTTGATAGATGGAGGAAAGTTACGATAAGATTATGGAATTCAGTTATGTGGGTTGGAGTTTGGAACTGACGTAAGATTGTCACCAGCGTCGGGTTTTTGGCATTTGCAGTTCGGCGTCGAACTCTCGGGTTCGGCATCCAGGGAGCTGATGAAACCTGCAAGAACACGCATTTGCAATGATTGGGGACTGGACAGCCGGAGTTCGATTCTCTATACGGGTTATACGGAGCTTGTCTTGAACATCCTCTGAAGTCTTCTGTCCAGTAGAATGGCGAACTATACCGACCGAGCGACCACCGTTTGTCGGCGAAGTTAGTGCCATTTTTATGTATGGGGGGTGTCACGTTGTCATTGCAAAGGATCCCCCTCGGCCGTTAATTTAGGTTTTTGTAGACCGGAGCCGCTACTTTTCTATTCAACTAGCTCCTCAGTTATCCTCACGAGGTTGAGTGCACCCCTTTCCAGACCAACTACTTCACAGACGATGTGATAGCACCGGGAATCGAACCCGGACCTCTGGGTCTGTAGGCAGGAACTCTGACCACTAGACCACAGAGGCGGTCAGAATAAGCTTTACAATGTTAAATATAGCCGGAGGTTGAAGCTGACCACCCAGTTCTATTTAGTGCCGAAGTCGGTGAATAGATGTATTCACGCCTTGTACGATGTTGTACATGATCAGGAAGCGTCACGTCTGTGGGTGTTTTGCGGCCTAAATGTTCAGGGTGAGTAAGTCAGAATGAAGACGAATGGAGCTGCTAGTTGGGCTGGTGGAAGAAATCCCTCATGATACAGAAGATGGATGGTTTGCAATATAGCTGATCCGCAGAGGGAATGAAGGCTTAAGATGTAGACGTTTCGCAATACTGAACCTTATGGGCTGATGCAGAATTATCGACTTTCAGCCCAAAATGCATACACACATAGAACCTCTAGGGATTCATGTGTTAGGTACGATAGGTTAGACAATTTGGGGGAAAAATGAAATAAGTACAGAATTTTGTGGGGGAAATCATCTATTTGGCGACTGTGAAACTTAAGATTTGAACCAGATGTTAGAATGGATGTTAGAAATAGCCCTTATTATTGCCAACTCGATTTATCAGGCTCTGAAGGTGGGTTATGGTGTGTATTCTGCTTTACGTTTGAGGTTAACCACGAGTGTCTTGCTGGTTAGGACAAGTTTGACGATTGAGTGAACCCTAATAAAACATACTTCGTGGCCTGTAGTCCGCAAGCGAACTATACCGACTGAGCGACCGCCGCATGCCGGCGAAGTTAGTGCTAACTTTTTGCGGATAGAGGGTGTCGCGCGTTTAGCACAACGGATCCCCACGGCCGTTAATCTCTGTTTTCTAGACCGGAGACCCTATTTCCTTGAAACATGTCAGTTATCACGAGGCTGAGTGGACCCCGTTCCAGACCCACTACTTCTAAAAAAAATCTGGTAACGCTGGGAATCGAACCCGTGACCTCTGGATCTGTAGCCAGGAACTCTGACCACTAGACCACAGAGGCAGTTTGTTGAACCTTAATTGTGCAATATAAATAAAATGTAATGCACGTGAAATTCCTGTATATTTTAAAGGAACAAATAAAATGCATTTTTTAATTTTGCCTACAATTATGTTGCGCAGAAGTACTGTAACGAAGAGAAGTAAGGAACAGGAGGAAAGTTGTTGAACATGTGTTCTGGTATCTGCAAAACTTCAAGAATAGTTTTCTCATAGAGCGGGCTTCAATCGGAATGTTCCTGAGGGGGGGGCTGGCGGCACCAAAGGGTGACGACCTCACCTCGTATGAGCCGATTGTCTAGAAAATGTGGGAGCCTCGACGTCTCGCAACCCTATGGGCCTCCACGGCCTGTTAACAGAGATAGCTTTACCTCAGCATTTTCAAAATCCGATGACCGCAGCGGAATCCTGTTTCTTAATCAAGGACGAACACGCGAAGGCGCGGCAGTGCAAGTCTTATGGCCCGTGCAGACGCAGTCCCTTGTTGCTCCCTATGGGGGGGACCCTGCCACTTGCTAATGATAATCTTGATACGGCAGGGTTCAGATCCAAGACGACGGAGCTGGTCAATATTTCTGCTGCCGGTAATGACCCGTTACACGCACAGACTCACACTATGCAAGTACAGTAGACCTAATAACATTTCAGCTTCCTGTTGCACTGCTTGACCGTAACGTAAGGTTCCTGTGCTTAAGTAATTAAGCATTACGCGCCAGCAGCCCTTTACCCCCAGGAATATTCCTGGTGCTCATTTCTCTTAGGGGCTCAGTCGACCCCAGGGTCATAGTGCGGCTGGATGGATTAGGTAAATTGAACAATCCATGGTCGTTTCGGAAATCGAACCTCTAACATTTCGACTTGTTGCATAATGCCTCGTATTGTATGTGGTAAACTGTTTTAGAGTCATATACTGTCTTCGCTCGGTTGGAAACCGGAATCGTGGGTTCGAATCCCACTCAGTGCATGGATGTTTAGTTTGTGTGTGTGCTGTTTACTTTGTGTACAGGTAGAGAGGCCTTGCGACGAGCTGATCACCCGCCCAAGGAGTCCTACCGAATGTGTAAGATCTAGAAAAATCGAAGTGAACGGAGAAGTTTATGGAGGTAGGCCTAGGCACACTGGGGCTGTAGTGCCAAGGAAAATAAAAGCTGTTTTAGAATGCCTGAAAATTGAGTTGAATTGTGTGAGGACTTTGTTACGGATATATTGAGTTCCAGAATCGTATTCCCTGTCCACTTCACTGAATCCTAACGATGGAAGTGTTAAACACTGCATTTGTTAGGAAAGTGTTCTGACCTCAAAACAAACCCCGTCGTTTTAGCCCGCAAGCGAACTATACCGGCCGAGATACCGCAGCTTGTCGGCGAAGTTAATGCCAACTTTTGCAGACAGAAGGTGCCGCGTGGTCAGCGCTGCGGTTTCCCACGGCCGTCAGTCTCGGTTATCTAGACCGGAGCCGCAATTTCCTTTCCTCAGTTATCCTCACGAGGCTGAGTGGACCACGTTCCAGACCCACTACTTATCAGAAAATCTGGTAGTGCCGTCTTTAAGCCGGTCACACAACCCTATGGTCCTCCACGGTCTGTAACGTTTACCTTATCTGTAGAGATTGGTGTGTTGGTGTAGCTTGGTCATTTGTCCAGAGTTTCGTAAAGAAGTAAGGATTTTCTTGCGCAGTCGCACTGCTGTCCCAGATTTGTACTGAAATGGCGATTGAACGAGAGGGTAGTGCCTGTCTGCTGTATGCAGTTGTAGGAAGCTGTGGGGAGAAGATGAAAATCTCTTTTACAACAAAAAGCTGGCTGATGAAACATTAACTAGCTTGTCAACTGGAAGCAATAGCACGAGTCAGGGCTATTCTATAGGCCCGCTTCTTTCACAGCGTAATTACGGGGCTCTCGTTTACATGTGAGAGGTTGGCGTGAAAGCGGCATATGTGCCAACACGTCACGAAGTGTCCTGCCCGGCGCGGAAGAAGGAAAGACGTGTTATCGAATAAAGAAGAAAAGTGAGGTATGGGAGGGAATATGGGCGATAAATTAAGAAAGGAAGAAAGAGGTGGAAATGGGACACGCTTAAGGATGAATGTAAGAAGGAGAGGAATGGTCGCGGGATGTATAAAACCGAAGAAGGAAGCAGGCAAACTAGGAATGAAATTGTCACATGAAGGGAGGAAGAAAGGAAGGAAGGAGGATCATGTAGACATAAATAAGTTAAGAAAGGTAGTCATCTCATAGAACAGAGAACGAGAGAAAGAGACGAAGACACAGGGAAGACAAAAGAAACGGGAACAAGTTTGGGCGTGCAGTTCCATGACCTGAGTAGTTTCACAGGACTGTTTGCTTTTTATTCAGGATACATGTAATCTTCTGGCAGAGTTAATGTAAGGACATTTGCATGCGTAGGAGAGCTTTGCGTTGCAGTTTGCTGTTTGACTGTACGGGAATTTGTAGTTAGGGGTTAGTTTCTGCTGCTCGCTCGTTTGTCAGTAGGAAATGCTGGCTGTGAAGAAGTTCAGTTCCTCAGGACTCAAGATGGCGGATGCTGCGCCATTGGGTGTTTCGTATTTTGAATATGTCAGCCTCAGTACTGGACTTTTAGAACGAGACTCAGGTGTTGAGGTTTCTCGCCTTTTTATAGCGTGTGTAGAGGGAACACATCCAATGAGATTTTTCTTCGATTATATTTTGTTTTCCCTCTCGGTCATTATCTTTTGTCTTTTCGTCTGCTGTCCAAAAACATAAAAATTAGAATATACAAAACTATAATTTTGTCTGGTTCTTCATGGATGTGAAACTTGGTCTCTGGCATTAAGGGAAGAACATAGACTGAGGGTGTTGAGAAGAATAATTGGACCGAAGAGAGATGAAGTGACAGGAGGTTGGAGAAGACTGCATAATGAGGAGCTTCATAACTTGTACTCTTCTCCAAGTATAAATAGAATGATCAAGTCAAGGAGGATGACATGGGCAGGGCGTGTAGCACGAATGGGGGAGAAAAGAATGCATATAGTATATTGGTGGGAAAGCCAGAAGAAAAGAGACAAATGGGAAGACCAAGACGTAGGTGTGTGGACAATATTAGAGAGATAGGATGGGATGGTATGGATTTGATTGGTCTGGTTCAGGATAGGGACCAGTGGAAGGTCCTTGTGAACACGGTAATGAACCTTCGGGTTCTATAATATGCTGGGAAATTCTTGAGTAGCTGCAGATTTGACTTCTCTTCAAGAAGGGCTCAGCTCCATTAAGTCTGTGTACTCGCCCAGAAACCAATGTTTCACTGGACTGAGGAAATTTTGGTATGTGAAAGTGACTTGTACCACTCTTACCTTACACCTTCGATGTCGCGTCTATGACGACCCCCTGCTCATGTACAACTTATGGCAGATGCCAAGTATGTTTTTCAGGGCGAAAGGGGGTACAGGGGGTAGGCAAGGACCCTTTCCAATCACGCCCTTCTTCTACATCCCTATTACAGGAAATACGTGGTGTGTGTACGTGCTTTTATAGTGCAGGTTGGGGACTCCATTAGTGTAGGGCAACTAGATAAACAGTGTTCACAATAGGTACCATTTACATTGTCTTCAGTTCTGTTCTTGTCACTGGACGCCCTCATCTGCTCGTTTGAATTTTGTGTGGTCATCAGCGTAAAGTGAGCTCATGATGGTGAAGTCAACGTGTATTCAATTCTAAAACTGTTGATCAGATTTCGACAGAAGCGGCTGAGATTCAAGGCTTCGGGCGAAGTAACATTGCTAAGTACCGGGCTTGAAGCTTGAGCTAGATTTCTCAGTTCATGATCTGGTTAAGGTGTAGAACTTCAATTTGAACGTTTCCCAGTAGGCTTCCTAAAGGAGAGGTGGTCCTGTGTAGAGTTTGAGACGCTCACAGCGGTAGGTGTGAAGGGTACTGTTATCTGGTATATAAGGCCATGTATGTGTTGAAAGTCATTTGACATTTCGGAGGAACATATCGCTTCCATCTGCAGAGCCGAATAAGCGTAGACTTGTTGCCTGCTTTCAGGCTGGTATCCTGCTTGGCTTATTCTACCCTGAAGATGGAGGCGATATATTTCTTCGAAACGTCAACGGACTGCACAGCGTTATATAATTTTTCCGAAGTAACCCGGTTAATAATGTGAAACTGTAGGATTCTGTAGGTGTGTGTCAGTTTCGGTCAAAATGTGCAGAAAATGGAAGACAATGAGAGACGACCGTCTTACATTTTCCCATCATCCGAAAGGCCTGAAGATATAAATTGATTGATTCTACCCCTTGTTTTGTATAGTTGTGAGACTGGTATCTCATTCTAAAGAGAGAGACGTTGATCGACGGTGTAGATTGTGATCTTGTGGGTTATGATACCGGGGGTAGTTTTGTAGATGTATGAATGATTGTATAAGGGGTAGGCCTTCTCGGCCCTTGCACCGCGATGTATATTGGTCTGTTATGCTCTAGTTTTGTAGATAGTAGCAAGATTTAGGAGAGGCCGCGCCATAGCTCAAGCGGTTAGTCGCTGGCTTTCCACTGGCCCGGGTTCAATCCCGGGTCTGGTCAAGTGGGATTTGTGGTGGACGAAGTAGCGCTGGGGCAGGTTTTCTCAGAGTACTTCGGTTTCCCCTGCCAATCTTCATTCCACCAATTGCTCCACAATCACCCTCACCTATCATCTGGGGCTGGTACAATAGGCCAGAAGTGGCCGCAGTACAAGGGACTTAGTCCCACCCCACTAGCAATAAAAACAACAAGATTTAGGATATTGATACTGGCTTCATATTGCCACGTAGTGTGCGTGACTGTAGACGGGGTTTGGATTGGTGTATAGTTGACACTAACTTCGCTGAGAAGCGGCCGACGCTCGGTCGGTAAGTTCGCTTGCGCACTACAGGCCAAGGAGTTTATATTGATAACGACCAACCACATTGTAATAGTAGTTTCCGCATGTATTGATATATCTTTCGGAAGATGGTCTCTCAGACCGAAACATGTCAAGGATGGAAGATTAAAAAGGAGAACAAAAAACATTTATCAGTCACACTGACGGAGATGATAAGCTTTTATAAAGATTTTTTTTTGTCTCCTGTACAGCGTCCACACCGGCTTTGGGCCCAACCAGCGTCCTATCTAATGAGTACCGGGGGTTAGAGCAGCAGGGGCGTGAAGCTGACCACTCACCTCGTATTCCGTGGTCAGGAAATGGCGTAGGGGACTGCGTTATGGCCGTATCAGCATCGCTTGACGTAGGTCTCTGGTGGTATAACTTGCTGATCTATCCTGACGAGCCGGTAGTTCGTTGTTAACATAATTTGATCTTTTTGTAATATAATTAAACAGTCTTAAATGAAACGAGTCCTCGATCGGCATGGCTCGACGGCCCGTGGCTGAAACATCGAATCACAGTGTGACTTCTTCACAGGTGTCGACAAGCTGATTATGGCTAATCTCTTATGTTCCTGAAATCGAATTCTTTTCCTTTAACCCCTGAACTTATCTTTGTTACCTTCTTTGAAATGCGCATTTGCATCCCCTACTAGAACCGTTCTCGGTGGGGAAGCCGCAGAATCCCCCCTCCCCCGTCATCTTTTATATCCGTAAGATGCAGAAGGCCCTAAGACGGGGAAGATTTTTACGGTAATGGTCCTAATCTGGCCACAAAGTCTATAAACAAAATACCAGACGAAAAGGAATCCCATTGGATGAAGTCTTCTTTGGCTTGGCTGAAGCGGGGGTGCAGGGATATGCCTCCTGAGAGCAAGTGTGGCACAAGGGGCATTCCCTTTTCTCGAGCACGAGTTTAACGGACAAATATGTACGCCGATGGATGCACATATATACAGACGTACATATGTATACTTAGCATAACAGCTTAAGAAAAGAAAAGTTAATATTGGAACTTAATTAATTATATTTCCATTATCAGAAATTACATACAGTTTTAGAACGTATAGGAGGGAAAATGGTAACAGATACCATTCGTGCTACAGTCCTTGCCCATCTACTTGATGTGGTCATTCTAATTATATTTGGCGAGGAGTACAATTTATGAAGCTCCTCATTGTGACATTTTTTCCAACTTCCTGTCACATGTCCCATGTAATTTCACTCCCTCCTGGTTTTCCTGGACCTTCCTGATGGCATATTCTAAAGCAGAGTTGAAAAGCAGTGGCGTTAAAGCATCTCCTTGGTCTAGACCATTTTGCATAGGAAAAGTATGAGACAGATTTTGAAGTATTGGAACAGCCGCTGTAGTTGTAAAGACTTTAAATTTTACAGCCAATTGTATATTGTTTATATTGTATGTATACTATATTTTAACTTTTAGAACATGTACTGTAATGGTGACTTCTAACANTACCTGTACACAAACACAGAAAAACGCACACACACACAAACTAAACATCCATATAACTGAATGGGATTCGAACCCACGATCCCGGTTTCCAAGCGAGCGAAGACAGTACATGCCTTAGACCGCTCGGCTACTGTGACCGGCAGTGTATAAGAATATTATATAAGAATTCAGTTCGTACCTCACAGGAAACAGATCCGAACCCACGATCTCGGTTTCCAAGCGAGCGAAGACAGTATATGCCTTGGACCGCTCGGCTACCGTGACCGGCTATAGGGTCTTTACTGTAGGTTTTATTTAAACACATTTTAATCAGCCTAACTGGGTACCCCAAACTCTATGAGAATATTATACAATATTTCCCTCCTAAGCGAATCATAGGCTTCCTTGAAGTCTATGAATGGCTGATGCACTGTCTCATTGTACTCACATTTTTTCTCCAATATGCGAAGAAGTTGATCAGTACTACATCTCACAGACTATACACGTATGTGTGTTTGCCTGTTCCAGTCTACTTGCGCAGTCGCACTGGGGCGCTAGCTGTTGTCACTCGAGAACGGTATAGACCCCTGATGCACACGGCACCTCAAGACTTGGTGAAGCTCGGATGCTTTCTACCGTGTATCTGCTGTCTTTCTTTCCCATTATCTTTTCTTCTTTCTTTCTCATTCTTGGCCCGTTTCGCCACTTCAGGGAATTGCAATTAGCCGTAACGAACTAGTCGATAGGGGCGTGGAGGGGGTTGCGAACAGATTAAGGTAATGGTGCCGGTGAAGAAAACAGTTAAGACTCGTCTTCTTTTCGACATTGTGATGTTCATTGCACAGACTTTGTGCACATGTTGTATCCCAAAATTGCGTGGAAGTTTGGGAACTTCATTGATTGTGGAATTGTGAATTGATGTCGCGGAATTTTTGTATCGGCATTGAATCTCTGTGTCAGTTGAAGGTGTTCAGAGTGCTGAAGTTCTCTTCCATAATTAAATTCAGTGTTTAACGCTGTAGGGAAGGTGCCGTTACCTTTATTTGCGTTAAAATCACTTAGAATGCAAGTTAACCGTGACAGAGCTAATTTCTGTGTGGAGATCCTGAAATTCCTTAAATAGAATTAACATAAGTTGACTTTTATTGTCGTACTTCCCTCATTTGGAAATAAAATAAATGTAAGCTTATCAGATCACCATGTTATCTATGTATCCCTGCCATCAACTATTGAATTCCTGAACCAGTCTTTATGAAACTTGGCATATATATATATATATATATAT
>NW_019731581.1:244578-247223 GCF_002891405.2 Cryptotermes secundus | reverse complement strand
GAGCGATGACGTAACGTGCTGACTGCGCGTTCTGGTATGAGCCAACTACATAAGCACGGCTAGGGAGTATCATCGCACTCAAGGACAAACATAGATAAGGGCTCTCAGCTGAGAGGTACAGCGAGGTACAGTGCTTGGACCTGCCAGAAGACCACACTTTTCTTGGGCCATTATCTCCGTAACCGTTCAACTTTGGACATAGGTGTTTTGGGTTATATCGGCATACTTTAACATAAGGAACACCCTCCCGAAGTTTGGCACATTCCTCCTGGGACACCCTGTATATATAATGGCACCAAATCCCATTTCAGCGGGGGGTTTCATAAATCTCCGATTAGTCCTTGTGTCTGCATTAGTACCCATCCTATCGTTGCTAGGCAACGGTTCGGCAAACGTTACCCCCACAACGAATACACACAAGACAACAGAAGAACTATTTGACGCGTCGTTTTCTGTGTGGTCCGTGCCGTATCAAGAAATGTAGGCAATTGATTCTTTCCAGAACTTTTTATTTTAGTTACACTGGTCGTGATTAAGTGTTCATTTCCGTCTTCCTAAGGCCTAATGAAATATAGCTTCAGACTTCCTGTAGCGAACGCATTTACGAGTTATGAGTATTTTAGAATGAACATCAGTAATTTTATATTTTTTGTCTCTTCTTGCTCTCGCTTTGGAGCAGAGGGCTGATTTCTCAGTTTCTTGATCATTTTTACTGACGGTAGGACTCCTTGGATGGGTGATCAGTTCATCACAAGACCTCTACCTACACACACACACACACACACACATCCATGCCCTGAGTGTGATTCCAACCTACGATCTCGGCTACCGTGACGGGCACAGTAATTTTATGCTGCCAAAAATCACTCGATGGATCGATACGGTAATCCATATCGATAGCGAATACATTTCCTGCATATCGTATTGATCTTTCTGCCATGAAATCTAAAATAAATTGCAACACCCAGTTTTAGGGGAAAATGCCCATTTTGCTTGAGGGAGGCAACTGATATTGTAGCTGGGCTTGCCCGTAGAGCTGCAAGCATGCGCGCAAGAATGTACGGGCAGCCATTTTGAATGGGTTAAAGTTAACAAAGATGATCTGCGATAGAGCGAGGTTATTATGTACGGAAGCCTTGTAGCAGTTTCAGCACGTCGTAATGGGAAATATTTATAGAAACAGATGACGAGGTCTGATGATTGATGCAATATTTTAATTTCTAGTGGCCTGTGTCATTGCGTCCAGAATGTATTGTACTTTTAATCCGTTACGTTTTGGAGATCTGCAGAGATGAATTAAAATTGAAAGAAAGAAAGAAAGAAGAGTGATACCAAAATTTTCTTTTCTTTTTAATTCGCATAGTGGGGTTGGAGTCCAGTTGGGTCTACTCGGCACGTCGGCCACTGATTGGCCTATTGTACTTACCCCGGGTGATTATGATTGAGAATTTACTGGAATGAAGATTGGCAAAGAAAACCGAAGTACTCGGAGAAAACCTGCCCAGCGCCACTTTGTCCACCACAAATCCCACTTGATCAGACACCGCATGGAAACCAAGCCGCCGCGGTGGGAAGCCAGCGACTATTACTATTATTATTGGAGGGGGTGGGTTTCACATGCACCGCGACTAGTAGTCTATTGTAGTCCCCCTTTGATATTCTACCAGTCTCCATACCCTGCCGGTACTGGTGCGTGCTATCAGCCCCGTTCAGCCAGCGAGGTCGGCCCTCGGTACCTCGATACTTCCCCCATCTACCAGAGACAAGCCAGCGACTAACAGCTTGAGCTATGGCCCGGCCTAAGAATGATACCAACGTGAATTCTAATTGCCAGATTTTAATAGTCCTCACTTCATGAAGGGGTGGTTACCATAAGCCCCCCTGCAGGTTCGCGCGAAATAATGGACACACTGCTAATTGATTTTCTGTGAGTGTCGGGGCGTGTCAGCACAGATGCGAAATAGACGCAGGGGCAGGTACGGAAGTGGCTCTCCGAACATTGCTTTATGTCAACACGGTCATTAGTAGATCAAGCATATCATCGTAATGCCTCAAAGCGGCCATTCGTCACGTGACATCATAACGAATATTGGATTACATGGAATGGATGTTAAACAGGTGTCCGCCTCAGAGATCAGTACACGCTTAAGAACTCGGTCATTTCAAAGGTCACGGCATAATGAAGACTCAGAAATAGGGAATTTGTCTGGCCAACTCTATTTTACTGCCTGAAATTGAACCCACTGGCCCTTTTGTCGAATTTTGTGTGTGGTAACAGAACTCGCGCCGGTCACGGTAGCCGAGCAGTCTAAGGCTTGTGCTGTCTTCGCTCGCTTGGAGACCGGGATCGTGGGTTCGAATCTGTTTCCTGTGAGGTACGAACTGAATTCGTATATATTATTCTTATACACTGCCGGTCACAGTAGCCGAGCGGTCTAAGGCATGTACTGTCTTCGCTCGCTTGGAAACCGGGATCGTGGGTTCGAAACCCACTCAGGGCATGGATGTTTGTCTACAGGTAGAGGCCTTGCGACGAGCTGATCACCCGCCCAAGGAGTCCTACCGTATGTGTAAGATCTGGAAAAACCGAAGTGAACGGAGTTCATGGAGGTAGGCCTAGGCCCACTGGGGCTGTAGTGCCATTA
>NW_019731581.1:190346-244554 GCF_002891405.2 Cryptotermes secundus | reverse complement strand
CTCGCAGGTTCAAAATGAGCATCAGAACATTCCCCTGAGCCTATGCGTATGTCCACCCCCGTTTTCACAGCCTGGCCACTGACCATATGTTTAATTACGTTATTCTCACATCTGTTTCACGATCTAAGCAGTGGTTTATATATATATTTTTTTTTCGATTTCTTTGCATTGGTGCTGATGCACTTGTTTTGTCGGCTAGGTTTCTAGCACAAATTTGTACCCCCTTATCTATCCTAGTCCCACGCATGTGTGTTCTTTATCACTTTATTTTATGGTTTTTTTTTGTTATCTCCCGCTGAACTAGCCTAGTCTTGTATATTGAAATAGCTAGGTAAATCTGACAAGGGTTGTCCAGTGATCGAGATTAGCTTTTTATAAGGGGCCCATCTGAGTAGGTGTCTTCCTCACCTGAAGACGGAAGCAGATTCAGTTTCCGAGCGATGGGAAAAGTCCAAAAACCCAGTAATTCTGTCTAACCAGTGGTTATTTTGCAAGAGATCCTTGTAACGCGTGCGGTGTGCAGTTGTCTGCATTGCAGTACATTTCCGCCCCATTGTAAGAAGGATCCATGTAATCTGATGACCTGATACTTAATTACGCATTATGCCATGAAGTCTTGGGGGGNGGGGGGGGGGAGTGGAGGTATAGGTCCACAATTCTTGACCTCGGCACTAGATGGAGCTGAGTGGTGAGTTTCACTCCCCGACCGCGTTTACCCCTGGGAAAGAGCCACCCGTACCCCTTGTGTACAGTGGCTGTCTGGGCCCCAGAGCCGGTCTGGACGCTGCAGAGAAGTTGAACATTCTTGGCCCTGCTGGGAATGAATCCGGACCGTGCTGCTATACCGACTGAGCCATCCCGGCGCCTTAGGTAACTAATCGATTGTTGTAACGAGCTCTTCTACTCTAGATTCGTCTGTAAAGAACTTCACTTGAGTTATTGGCGTCTTAGCGTGATATTTCTTAACAGTTTATGACAATGAGCATTTGCCCTCCTTGTCTGAACATTTCAAACTAGAATTATTATATAGAAAATGCAGTTTGACTGCACACTAAGACATATTTGCTAAAAATTTAGCGATATTTTTTGACGAAAAGTGAATTAGTTGTAAATGAGTTTCCATATTTTTATGAAGTGGCCTTTGAGGATTACGGTTTTCATTATCGCTGCTGTAAGTTGAGCAGTGATGTCCTTTTACTTCACTTATCATGAAAGTGTGTAAGCGGCGTGGAGGGAGACATCCGCATTCTGGACAGCGGCGGTTAATGAATGTAAATGGTGAGGTTTGTCTCCAAGGATTGATCTCAGGTTCCCGCTGTGCAGAGCCCGCGTGAACACGACATTAACGCCCCTGTCCCTACTAAATATCGAACCCTGCTCATCCAGTCCCTAGCCAATTATATAGACTTAGCTATCCGGGCCGAAACTTTCAACAGGTCCAGCAAACAGATCGACCGGTTGCTTCCCTTTTGCTATTCCACTCACTCCTTAAGACGGACAGTGGGGCTCTAAGGGGGCGTCACAAATTCGCAAACAGATGCCTGATTGGAGTCGCGCCTTTAGGAGTGAGGGTCACACTGCCCGCCAACCACGGGATTTGCGCCTCAGTACTCCCGAGAGGGAAGGTCTGCGTCCCTGCTCGTTCTCCCGTGCTGTCGGGGTGAAGACAGAAAGTATCTGTTGCCCTGACGTACAAACCCCCGGTACCAAGCTCTCTATCAAGACACCAATTACAGATAGTTCATACGTTGCGCTTTGGATTTGGAGGACGTAAGTACATCGCATTGGAGCCGATATAGCGACTGGCTACAGACTGGACGGCTGAGCGGTCGGAGTTCGAGTCAGGAGTTCTCTCTTTTTCCACGTTGTCAAAACTGGCTCAGAATCATAGTTATTTTAACACTGGAAGCTTATCGCCAATCAGTTCGTGCCAAGCCCTCTGAGGATCACGACCATAGATTTTTTTTTCTTGGTGACAACCCTTGCGGGCGTAGTCCTAATCCCAGTGTAACTTCCTCCCTGATGAGCGAATCGGTTTGTGTCCTGTGAATATTCTTCGCCTGTGTCAAGTGTACATATGGCACATACAAGTATAACATGTAATTGAAAATTCTTCCTCTTGCACTCTGACTGACCGCATAGAAAACACTGTTCCTCTGTTGCATTGCATCTGTTTGCCCGGAAACTTGCTTGTTTCCGGAGGAGTTACATAGAAACGGCTGTTGTATAGTTCGATAATTTCGGGGTCACGTTGCAACTTGTTGTGTGGAATTGGCGTAATTTGTAGGCATATAATTCCGTCACACAGAAAAGTATGGCATTGTTATCACAAACTTACTTTAGTACTGTTTATTCCAGTATATGTTTCGGTTTTTGCGGAAACCATCATCAGGCGAATGATCAGTAACATAAACGTTATAGGTATGTTATTATTATTCTTATTTGAGGGGGGTTGGTTTCCCCATGCACCGCGACCAGTGGTCTATTGTACGTCCCCCTGTGATATTCTACCAGTCTCTATACCTTACCTGTACTGGTGCGTGCCATCAGTCCCGACTCAACCAGCGAGTTCGGCCTATACTGGCTCAGCGGTATCTAGATGCTTCCCCCATCTACCAGAGGCGTTAGAGACAATTGTTAGGCGGGAAATGTCCTTATAATTTGGCTCAGAGGTCCCCTTGAGACATTGGGTTCTTTTACGTGCCGTAAAGCTACGACACGGGACCCACGGCTTAAAGTCCCTCCCGGAGGACTAGTTCCCTGAAATTTTCCGCCCTCCGCCGGGTTTGAACCCGCGTACCTTGAGTCATGAGGTGGGAACGTTACTCCCAGACTACGGAGGCCGCTTATAGGTATGTTACTGCAATGTACAGTAGCTCAGTAAACGCAGTGAGTTTTTGTATTACGAGTAACTTTTGATCAGAACGCACGAGAGACTGTTGCAGTTTTGCAGACCAGAGTGTACCGATGTTGTCTTGCATGTCCGGGTTGTATCATCGGAAAAATATTTTGTGTGCAGAAAATTCGTACATTGGGAAATTCCGTGGTCGCATATAGAAAATTCCGCTGGTTACATTTCAGACATTCCCAAACACATTTTTCGTACCTTTCTTTCCAAACTCTCTGCCGCACTCTGTCTGTATCATAAGGATATGCCTTTCTGTGTCTCTCTTTTGGTGAAATTACTTTCTACTCGGACTTTCTTCTTACGTCCTTTTGGTATTTGTTCCTTACATGTGGTCATTTTTGTTTCTTATTCTTTCTTACTGACTTCTGAGTTGCGTGGTTATAATGTATGTCCTTCCGTCCCTAATTTTGTTCGAAACATCTGGTATTAACGTCAGTGTATTGGCAGCGTCCCTCCTGTGTTACGAGCTTGATCATGGAGCTAATTTCTGAGGCGGTGGGAACTCAAGCCCCTCTCAGTGTAGCGCCAGAAATATTTGTGGGAATAGATTGTCGGGAAGTAGGCGGACTTTGTATTGATAACAAAATTCAGTCGAATAGCTGATGCGTGAAATAAATATTCGAGTTTTTTTTTATTGGCAATGAACCATTTTGACAGCACATTGGAAAACGGATATACGAACTTCGCCGTTGTATGTGGCAAATATAACGTGTGAATTTGTGGTGATGGAAGTTACGGACTGAAATGAATCATGTTATATTTTAGCGTCCTGTTGCACTGATTTAAGTCCATGATTTATTTAAACCGTATTCCAGTGCATACACTCATCTATCGAGACTCCTCTCTCGCACTACATGTTTCGGCAAAAAAATGCCATCTTCAGGTGATTATTCGATTTACGCTAAACTAGTTCATTGCATGCCTTGTCGTCTTCATATTAAAATAACTAAAATATATATTTATCATATATATTGATAAATATTAAAAATGTTAAAATTGTTCAAGATTTTTCATCCCTACGACGTATCTCACTACGCGAGTCACACCTATCCTCTTCTGTCGGAGCAGTATAACACACGCAGTCACAGGAGCAAGACACAACACAAAGCACAATACACACACGATAGTGAAAGAGTGCTCCGATTTTAATATTTTTAACATTTAACATTTATCAATATATATGATAAATATATATTTTAGTTATTTTAATATGAAGACAGGCATGCAATGAACTAGTTTAGCGTAAATCGAATAAGCACCTAAAGATGGCACTTTTGTGCCGAAACATGTAGTGCGGGAGAGAGGAGGAGATAGATGTGTGTATGCGCTGGAAGACTGTTGAAATAAATTATGGACTGAAATGAATTAGTAAATCATCATCAAGAAGCATTATTCCTGGTGATCGTTTCTTTCCCCCATTAACATATGTCTGATCAGTCCATCGTACTGTGGGTCTACCAAGTTCATCCTTTCTCATATATCATAACTGGAACGAATTATTTTGCTCCATTCTTTCATGTGGTTCACGTTGTTTCTTGGAGTCTGATATTCCGTCCGTACTTCAAAATTACTGGGGTCCCGCTGTAGCATAGTTGTTAGAGGCAATATGCTTAAAGCTGGAAGGTAGCGGTTCGATTCCCGATGAGGTAATTGAATTTCTTAATTGACTCATCCTTCCAGCCGTACTGTGGCCCTGGGGTCGACTCAGCCTGTAGCAGAAATGAGTACCAGGAATGTTCCTGGGGGTAAAATGCGGCCGGCGTGCGAGTCTCGACGGCCTTGTTCATTATGCAGACAAAAGTTTTTTTTTTGTGTTGCCAGCTTGTATAAACTTTACGGGCCACGCATCCTCATCCATGTATTAGTGGGGAAATACATAATAGCCACATATTAATTTTTTAAGCTGCGAACACAAAGCCTGGGATTGGGAATAAAATATAAATTGAAGTATTTGATATTGAAAATGTGGACTGGATTGAACAGGCTCTGTTCAGGCTCCAGTGTCGGGGTTAGCAAGTGTTCGATGCTGAAGCTTTGGCTACTGTCACAGGAAATCCACCAGAAGGAATATCTTGGGCCATTGAGCTAGGAAGGTTAATTGGATAGTTGTCCGGCTGCTGGTGTAGTTGTGTGGCTTGGAATGGGAGGCAAGAAGTACACCCAGAATTTTGGGGGGAAATCCGAACGGAATTATGACGGATCATAACTGAGTCCGTTATGAGAATGGAATATGAATGCAATTGTCTCTGAATATGCCTAGTGGCAGGTAATGTTCAATGTCTTGGATCCCTTACCAAAATTACCCTCCTGGAGAACGGTTACTGGTGGCTGTCTTCGCAGGTTAAAGGCAGTGGGAGCCTGAACCAGACGCTGCTCTTCATTTCGACGCCAGGAAATGCTAGGAAGTATATCTTCACTTCCCCGAAAACACCTACCATAGCTTGGTGTTGGAGTACTGCTACAGGTTCAAGTTTACTTTTTCAACTGATATACATTTTTTAAATTAACGGCTGTGGGGATTCGTTTCGCTGACCACGCGACACCCTCTATCCGCAAAATTTGGCATTAACTTCGCCGACAAGCGGCGGTCGCTCGGTCGGTATAGTTCTCTTGCGCGCTGAAAGCGCGGAGTTTGTTTGTATGCATTTTTGAAGCGAGAATTGTAGTGGGAATTTTTGAGACGTGTTGTGATGAACCCTATTAAAATTGGTTCCAGCCTTTCCTGTTGAGGATCGAAGAGGTTACAGGGGAGCGAACGGAGGACCAGAAGACATGCCATGCATTCGGAACAGGAGAGACAGAGAATGAGAGACAGATTTTAATCAATTTCTGAAATTTCAATCGCATCCCCCCCCACCCACTCTGGCGAACGGACGTATCCAGGAGGGCGACAACAAAGGCCAGAAGGACGAGAGTCTGTGTGGATGGCGGGCGGACCGTAGAATTGAAAGGACAAGCGAAGCATACACCAACGCTGAGAGCAAGGCATTCCAACATTAGATATCAATAACTTCAGATTAAAATATCAGTACTTCCTTCCGCGAGTGGCACGATATTAATGGATGACGAGTGGAATTTCTACCTGCGTGCCCCTGGCGCACTCACATCGGAAGAGGAATGGCAGTTTAATATGTTCTTTTGTGCAACTGTTCCTCTTATCTGAAAACGCATGTTACCCTCACCGAGGACTAGAGAACCTCTCTCTTCTTTGTACGCGGAAATTACCTGCAGACTGTGATAATTCCGCTTTTATGGAAGTAAAACCCTATGTCGCTTCGGAATGGAGGTCACGCCACATCCCCTCCCCAAAAATTATCCTTGAATTTCACCTGGCTACGAAGATAAAGCGTCGCAGAGCGTGTAGTGCCTTCTCATAAAACAAGTCCGTAAAGGCATTTTGTATAATTTATACTGTTAATTGAGGCACTATGCTACAAGGTTACCGTTCCAATGAGGAGGATGATTTTTTTTTTCAATTGACCTAATCCTTCCACCTGCACTAATGGCCGTGGGGTCGACTCAGCCCGTAACAGAAATGAGTACCAGGAATATTCCTGGGGGTAAAGAGCGGCAGGCGTGTAAGGCTGACAACCTCACCGCCATCTATGAGCCGGTTGTCTATAAAATGTGGGAGCCTCGACACCTCACAACCCTATAGGCCTCCACGGCCTGTTACATGGATAGCTTTACTTTTTACTGTTAATTAAGATAAGCCGTGTTTTCATTTCTGGAACCATTCTCGAACAGTCGGAAGATAAAGATGTCAGGATGCGCAGAGCTATAATTCTACTTATGCTGTATGGTGGTGAAACTGTCTCACGCTAAGGGGAGAATATGTGAACCTGAGAGGGAGGTAGGTTCATCAAATCCAGGAGGCATACCACGCACAGGACAGAATAGAATGCATGCAAGGTTTTGGTAAGAAGGCCTTTGGAATACTCTGGTGCAGATGGGAGAATAGTACCAGAATAGAAGGTGGCAAGGTGTGGAGTGGTTAGGGACGATGTTCATGGTAACGAATTCAGATGCGAATTTCTTGAAAAGTTCTACTGGGATCCGCTCAGTACGTCAAGGTCACGGAACGAGGCGCTTCGAGGGGGGTGCAATTCTGTGTTTGCATTGCTGCATTACCAGCATTACCGCGGTAACGAACAGTTCATACTCTGTCTGAAACGGCTTGTGGATGTACGTCATTGTAATCTTGAATGTTTGGAGCCCTCAGGGGTCGTCACAGTGATGCACGCTTTGGTTTTGTCTCGTTGTGATGTCTAGTTGTTTCCATTTTGCTGTGTTTTGAGGTAGTTCGAGAATATGTTTAGGTTCACCGTTTTTGTGAATTTTCTCCACGTCGTCCAGACGGGCTTTGGGGTCCACCCAACCTCCCATTCGATGGGTACCGGGGGCTCTTTCCCCGGGGGTAAAGCGACCACTCACTTCCAGCTAGTACCGAGGTCAATAAAACGTGGATCTCTACATCCACTCCCCCCTTACACCTTCATGGCATAATGCTTAATGACTTAAGCACATGGACAACTTTGCCATTTACCGTTTTGTTGGGATGGTTAATGAGCGAGTAACCTTACGCTCGCCCCATGGAATCAGTTTTTGGCCGTCCTCTGCACTCTGTGCGTAGGGTCGTTACAGTGGCGAGACATAGCCTGACTTTCCTACCGTCCGTCCGCTCCTTTCATCTCGTAAACTTTTCCTTTTTTTATTGGGGCGAGTAAAAAGGTAAAGTCCCTGTGCTTAATTAATTCAGAGGCGGAGACAAATGGGAGAGTGGAGGTATAGCTCCACCAATCTCGACCTCGACACCAGATGGAAGTGAATGGTGAGCTTCACGTTCCGGCCGCTTTACTCTCAGGGAAAGAGCCCACAGTAACATCAGATAGAAGGCCTGGTGGGCCCCAGAGCTGGTCTGGACGGTGCAGAGAAGAGAACAATTTTTGTATTTGGGTCTGCTCGAAAATTCGCTTTCTGATTTTCATCATCTGTATTAGTCCACTTAACAGCTGCAGTATCCCTGCAGCAGGGTTGTGGGACGTCGAGGCTCCCTTATCTTCTAGACCAGTGGTCTTGAACCTGGGGTACGCAAGGACATCTCACGAGATACGTAAAATTAGAATTTGTTCCTGAATTGAGGTGCTGGCGTGCCAGAAACAAGCTCAGTCATCTCATTAACAAGCCAGAACCACATCAATAATTGATAAAATATTTAATCATATAATTTTGCTTTGCTTAAATACATTTGTTCCTTTATTACTTTTTATATAATAGGCAGTAATATATTTGTTATTTAATGGCTTGATTCTCCATTTCTCATTTGAAACTTATTATCTGTTACATTATTTTGGGTGTAATTTGATTTATTTTATATATAGATTACAGACTTTGTATATTTTGAATTAGGCACCAACAATTTCGGGGGTGGAAATTTGAAGAGAAATTATATCTGGGGGTACACGAACAAAAAAAGGGTGAATACCACTGTTCCAGACAATCGGCTCACAGGTGTCGGTGAGGTTGCCAGCTTTACCCGCCGTCCACCCTTTACCCCTAGGAACATTCCTGGTACTTTTCTGTGTGAGAAGCTGAGTCGACCCCAGGTTCATATTGCGGCTGGAAAGATTAGGCCAATTGAAAAATCCAGTGACCTCATCGGTGATCGAACCCGCGACTTTTCTGCCTGTAGCATAGTGCCTCAACCAACTACGCTACCGCGTGCTCATTGTGTTAGATTAGAATGTCGTTTCCGTGAATCGAATCGTAGAATACGTTTCTCACAGACCTAAACATCTTGTAGTTTCGTACCTAGTCAAGGAATTAGGCCATTAAGAAGTNTACCTATACTTTTTCTTCAACCCTGAAGATGGGGGCGATACGTTCCTCCGAAACGTCGGTTAACACCACATATACACGGCGCCAAATCCCAGAAGACTGCTTTCTTCAAGAAGTTAGGCGTTTACGCGTCGGTGAATGTTAAAATTACGGCGTTTTCGGGATGTGACGCCAACCTGTTAGAGGGATCTCTCCTACCCTGAAATTTGAGGCAGAAGATTTCTTCCGAAACGTCCGTACAAGATGTACTGGAATATATCGTTAGTGAGGTTACGCCGGAAAACGCTGTGGACTGGCAACTGCAATACAGCTGTTGTCCCGTGCTTGCGGCAACAGTGACCCCAGCCCGTCGCAAGATGGCAGACGGGTTGGGGAAATATGAACCACCTCGTGTTCCCCCGACTGTCTGGCTGACCTCTGCATTCTGCCCCTCTTGTATTGGACTTCTTTCAGAGGGTCCTATGGACGGAAGACTGTAAAGAATTGTGTGGAATTTTCATTCGATTCAAATCTGATATGTATCTATAGCTCTTTCGTATATAGACCAGGCTGAGCGAACTGTTATTGGCTCTCAGTAAAATGAGGGGAATTCTTTGCTAGGCTCTCCTGTTTGTTATTTTCCCTCTTAACTGCTCATTTCATTCTTTTTCTTTAGTGTGTGCTTCTTGGGAATGCAAAGCGATTTAGTTAGAACACACATAACGGCAGACTGTGATATGTTGCCTTCCGTTTGTATTGGTGTAACATTAGTTTTTATTTCCAAAGGAAATAAGAATTTTGCGCTGTTGAGAGTGAGAGGCTAAGTATATTTTTATTGCTAGTGGGCTGGGACTAAGTGCCTTGTACTGCGGCCACTTTTAGCCTATTGTACCAGCCCCGGATGAAAGGTGAGGGTGATTGTGGAGCAATTGGTGGAATGAAGATTGGCAGGGGAAACCGAAATACTCGGAGAAAACCTGCCCCAGCTCCACTTTGTCCACCACAAATCCCACTTGACTAGACCCGGGATCGAACCCGGGCCGCCGCGGTAGGAAACCAGCGACTAACCGCTTGAGCTATGGTGCGGCCGAGAGGCGAAGTAACATTGAAGAAGGAGCCTCGTACTGTATTGCCTACATGCCTTATAGCGCTTGTATCTGTGCCTCAGTTTGTGGTATAGCCTCTGTTTCCGTGTTGCATAGACGGTCTAGTGGTTTTTATATCCGATGTGCAGAACGAGCCTTTTGGCTAAGAAATTGAAACTTAGAATATACAAAACGATGGTTCTGCATGGGTGTGAAACATGGTTCCTGACATCAAGTGAGGAACATAGACTGAGGGTGTTGAGGAGAATATTTGGACCGAAGAGGGATGAAGTGACAGGAGGTTGGAGAAAACTGCATAATGAGGAGCTTCATAACTTGTACTCTTCTCCAAGCATAATTAGAATGATCAAGTCGAGAATGAGATGGGCTGGACATGTAGCACGAATGGGGAGAAAAGGAATGCGTATAGGATAGTGGTGGGAAATCCAAAAGGAAAGAGAGCACTAGGAAGACGAAGAATTAGGTGGGTGAATAATGGATTATAGAGAAGTAGGATGGGATCGTATGGATTGGACTGATCCGGCTCAGGATAGGGACCAGAGGAGAGCCCTCATAAACACGGTAATACATTCGGGTTCCATAAAATGCAGGGATATTCTTGAGTAGCTGCAGAATTGGCGGCTTCTCAAGAACGGCCCAGCTCCCTAGAGTTATGTACTCCAAGAAGCAATGTGCTGGTCTGCTTATCGGTAAATGCGTTCTCTAGGAAGTCAGCACATGTACACACACCGGGAATTCTTTGAACTCGTTGTACCGTAATACGGCAATCGCATGTATGGAAGGAAATGTGTTCGTATTTTCTTTTGCCAAATTTGTTTGAAATATTTCTCGTTCCCTTATAGCGAGATGCACGCAATAAAGCATGTAGCTCTTCATCTGAAGTGGTCTTTACTGCTTTCCGATCCGAATTTGAATGTCTCGACGAATTTTAGAAGAATATTATCTATTATGAACGCTGAAAGTCATGTTCAGTGTGTTGCATGTTGACGGATGGACAAACACAGCGAATATTTACAACTTTTCGTTGTAGAATGTGACGTCACCCGTGCTCTATATCATGTACGATGTACGCAGTTAACAATTATCCGTTTACTGAGATGCAGACTGTTACAACCCATATATACGGCGTCAGACATACATTCCATTATTTAGTGCCATGTCGTCGTATTACTATCGCTTTATGAACCATAAACAGTCGCCAGGCGACAGGCATGGCTTGCGTTTGGTATGCGAGCAACTAACTGCGTGGTGATAGGAAGACGATACAGTAGCCTTGCCATGTATGGGTCGGGATAGCTCAGTCGATATAGTGACTGACAGCGGGCTTGACCAAGGGGCGGAGTTCGAGTCCCGGTAGTTTGAACCATTTTCGCTTCTCCAAATCTTCCACACCGGCTCCGAAACCCACCCAGCCTCCTATCCAATGGGTACCGGCGGGTAAATCGGCCGGGGTGTGAAGCTGAACGCTCCCACTTACGCCCTCATTGCGTAGTGCTTAATAAATTAAGCACAGGGACAGCTTTATCTTATGTTTACTGAGTGCGGTAGAATGATTCATGAAAGGAAATTGTAATGATGGTTATGTACTGGGCGCATGGGTGGCGTTGAGTATCCGAGAGAGATTAATGTAAATGTCCTGTTTTTTTTTTCTGGGTGGACAGTAATAGTTTCTGGATTGAAACCCCTGTGAACGCAGCCTTGTACATTGTAGCTAATAATTTAGGCAGATGTTTCGGCCTTGTTCATTATCAGGCTATAGTACTTGCATTGTAGCATAACTACCGTCATTGTTTAGGCTGTGAACATTGAATGGTGTATTAACTGGTTTTGTTTTGTATTTAAGGTTAAGGTGTAATTATAAAGTTACAGATTTGTTTTAAATTTACTATAAAATTGAAATTATTGTATTATTATTACTGATCTTGGGTGTTCGAAACGTGTGGTTGGTGGGGGCAGTGTTGCAGACGTTTCGGAGGTACTGCTTCCGTCTTAGGGTCGAGGCGTGGGGTGAGTGTGCATATAGGTTTATATTTTCGTAATATGAGATGGGGGGTCTCGTCTTTGGCAATAAGGAAAGTGAAAGGAAAGAAACGGCCCTTGTTAAGGGCCCCTTGAGTGTACCAAACACCATGGGCAGCTAATGTTCCGGGAACGGTCACCCGCTCGAATGCTGACCTGACATAACTTTCCTTGGCGTTCATTGCCGCGGGTGTTTGCGGCATTGAAAAATTACGGGAGATGACCATTGGACGAAGGTGAATTTAACTTGGGATAGGGAGGGACTGACGCACCCCACACACTTCAACACTGCAGATGGAGGCAGAGTGTATTTTCGAAACGTCGGATACGCTGTCCACGTCCACGCTGTGTAAACGTCCAAGTACTGAATTAATGACAGCTGTTAACCACTGCGAAAACCTAATACTACTAATACAATTATTGTATGACGTCACACAAATCGCCGTGGCGCCCGGCGCTTAGGGCATCACAACTTCAGCGCCATCTGTGAGCTGATTGTCTAGAAAATGTGGGAACCTCCACGGCCTGTTACAGGAATAGCGTTACCGTTGCCTCATGGTCCATCCCTAGTAACGCCTGTTGGTAAAGGTTGAGATTAGAGGGAACTTCCGAAACGTCGTGTATATGCCCAGTCATATATCTCCAGCCAGTGTCCAGCATAACACTGATAACTATGGAAGTTAGCTTACAAGATTTCATTAAAGGAAATCAATCCTGGAAAGGACGAAGACGTCGCCTATAGGGCACTGCGCAGCGAGGCAGTAATTGTGCCAAGCCACCACGAAGTGTTGTTCTTGCCCGCCGCTTGGCGCTGCTGCAGCCTGGATATCCCCTTTCCCTCTGGTCCACCGAGCAGAAATTGATAGGATAAATTCCGGGGGCCTGAATTGGCTCCGGCCAACTGGAAAACTGTAGCGCTATAGCGAAGCGAGCCCCCTCCCCCCCATACCCCTTCTCCACTCTTGTATTCGTGGGAAGAGGCAAGCGAATTTGCTGTACTAATATCATGGAATATTCTCTATCAGCCTGAAGCTTCAGCAAGAGAGGATGCTTTGTGTAACAATGTGTTTTTGGAGGGTATAAGTCTGCATATACAAGGGGTGAGTGGGGGCTTATAATATGCTCATCAATCCCCTGTCCCCACCCCTTGCCTTCACATAAAATCCGGTGTTGCCCCCTCCACCCAGTCCTAAGTATCTACTCTTCCCCCCTTTTGAACGGAATATAATGTAGTGCAAGTAATGCATTGCTTCATTACGTTATGGGATTTGCTAGGAGAGCTTATACCCTGCAATGCACAGATTGAATCAAAATGTTGCCCAATTTTGTGTTTTATCCATGTCTGCTAGAAGACTGTCTGGGAAGACGCACTCCTTGTCAGAAATATATTCGTTTTACACATTCAGTTTAAAGCTAACGTGTCATGACCAAGTAATTCCGTTGATACGCAACCCGAAGGTCAGTAATGGATCTGTTTGAGCCAGACGAGTCCTGTCCGTAATTTGATACGTATTTTATAGTCTCGTCTCCAAAGACCTTGACGAAAATGGGAGGATAATATTAAAATGTATCTTAAGTTGGTGTTGTAGGGACTCGATTTATCTGGGTAGGAACCAGTGAAGGGCTCTTGTGAACACAGTAGTGAAATGCTAGGAATTTTTTGAGCGGCTGAGCTACTGGCAGCTTCTGAATAAAGCATCGGTTCCTTGTAGTTAGTTATTTGATCAGTTAGATGGTTAGTCGGTTCTATAAGTCGTCTGTACTGTATATTCAAGCCTAAATTTTGTAAGCATTTTTCGTAATCGTCATGCGTGTTACATGTCTGGCCCATTTCATTGCTGGTTTGATCTTAAAACAAGCGGGCGAAGAGTACCCATTTTTTTAAGTATTCTGCAATGAACTTTTCCCCAGAAAATGATTTTCATCTCGGGGCCGCGTATACATTGTCATTGGTTTCGCGCACAGGTTTTCTTCAGGATAGGTACCACTACCAAGACTCGAATTCAGAGCCCTGTATAGATGGCCTTCACATTCGCTTCCATGAACCATCCTGAAGATGTTGGCAGAATTTAGTTGCGAATAGATTTGGTGATCAAGGAATCTCAGTTTTCGCCTCGGTACACGATAATTGTTTTCTGAATGTTTGTTTTACACGGAATATGAATTTAATTTCGGAAGAAACAAGGACCTCCGTTGGGAAGGTCGGAATTAATTGCGTTGAAGGTGCGATCTTTGATCGATTTCGGCGGGTTTCTTCATGCCACTTAATTTATTCACCACGAAGATTTTGGTCAGTGGGTGCCAACTGCCTGGGCATTTGCACTAAGAAATTTATTACGGTTGATGTTGGCCAGGAAAAGATTCATATTGGAGCATTGCTGACATTGAAATGTATGCGTTTGCTGTAAGAACAGTGGATGTCGTTTTATAAACCGTATTGACATACACGAAGGGTGGATTTAGGACATGTCGCAAGGGGCGAGGGTATTCTTTTTATTATTTCAATTTTCGTTCTCTTGTGAAGAATAGATCAGCAGTTTTTTTTTATCAGTTGGGGAGCTATGTTGAAAGGATAGCTTACTTAAACATTGGGGCAGATGCACCCGAGTCAGAGACAAGAGTAACGGGGTAAAATGGCTAGAGCGGGTTGTTGGTGGAGCAAGGGGTAAGGGGTGAGTGATGTCACTGACAGAAGTTCCCTTTGATGTCCAGCCTTGAGGGAGGGAGGTTTAAATAGAAAAGGCTCGTGGTTCGGAGGTAGGAGAAGGGCTGATGGAACAATATTTAAACAGAGGCTGAGGCTGGCATCAGTCGCAGCCAACACGAGGCCACTTCTCTGCTTGTGCGTTTTCTGGCGTGAAAACAAATTTTTGTTACTGAGTTTTCTGCATCTCGTCTACCGGATTTGCTCAGATTCCTTGTATTTATTGGCCTTGTGACTGGGTGTGGGTTTCAGCTGGTCCTTCTGCCATGGCTGTCAATTCTTGGCGTCTTGACCCGTCCAGTAAATGTTACGTCAGAGCATCCACCGTGTCTCTTGCGTAACCTTAGCATAGCGTTCATTCTCTGAGCTTGTTTTATGTAGCGGTTGTTTGGAGGATGTGGCCTGTTGCAGGATACTATCCCACTCTTCTCTTAGAGGACCTCGGCCTGGACACGAAGTCAGAGCATGTGGTCTTCCGCCTGAGGACAGCAGGTAACCATGCCGCTGGGCTTAGTTAAGCAGGTAGGCGTATGGGGGAGTGGATGTATAGTTGCATTCACTCTTCGTGTAGGCTACCCCAGGGGTAGGAATCCCAGAGTGAAACTGTTCCAACCGACGTTCTCTAAGGCAGAAGCGTAGGTGTGTACGTCGTCACCGTGTTTTTGTTTATTTAACGACGCTCAGTGTTGAGACTGTACAGGGCCAGCGATTGGGGGGGGGGGTAATGAATATGGAGCAGTAGGTGGAATGATAATTGTCAAGGGAAACAGGAATCCTCAAGGAACTTGCCACAAATCCTATATGACACGACGTGGGATCGAACCCGGGCTAGTCTGTATTAACCGCCTGAACTGTGGTAAGGCCTGTCGTGACTGTGGCGTGTTTCCATGTGCGTATTAAATATTTTAATCCTGTTCAGTTCTGTAGTGGGACGCAAGAACACACCACGTGACACTTCGTCTCCGCGATGAGTTAACTCTGGCTTACTCTTGTCCTCCGGTATATCGTTCAGGGTTTCTGGTTAACAGTTTGTATGCGTGCTACATACGCTGCCAAAATCTTCCTTAATGTGATCTCAATAATCATATACAAGGCAACTAATTTTAGAGTAGACTTTTGGATTTTTTCAACTGATCTAAACCTTCCAGCCGCACTATGGCCCTGGGGTTCACTCAGCCTCTAACAGAAATGAGTACCAGGAATTAATTACATAATTTTCCTGGGGAGTAAAGCGCGGCCGACGCGCAAGGCTGACAACCTCACCGCCATCTATGAGCCGATTGTCTAGATAATGTGGGAGCCTCAACGTCTCACAACCCTATGGGCCTTCACAGCCTATTACAGGGATAGCTTTACTTACTTTACTGTTTCCTGTACGATAGGCTTCCCGCAGCATCGCTGTAGGTAACAAACTCGCCGTAAAGTTTCTTCTCCTGTTCTGTAGGACTCGCTCTAGCAAGTGTCGAGGCCAACTTTACCTTTTATTTCTGTTTTTTTTTTAGGTAAGTTACTTCTTGTCCAGATCCCAGTTCTTGTTGCTTCTGCCGATATCGACGTCGCCAACTCATTAGTTTGCATGGTATCGACGAATATAGGCCGTTAGTTTCCGTGAA
The DNA here is from genome assembly GCF_002891405.2 of Cryptotermes secundus. Classification (NCBI taxonomy): domain Eukaryota; kingdom Metazoa; phylum Arthropoda; class Insecta; order Blattodea; family Kalotermitidae; genus Cryptotermes; species Cryptotermes secundus. The sequence goes on along the minus strand of NW_019731581.1, from coordinate 228,387 downwards.
CATCCAAGCTTATGTTACATCGACGCTGTGAGCATAAGATGTATCGAAAAAAGTGCTTATTTTTTTTGACAAACAAATGTATTTTAACTTTCCATCTCGTCCACCTGTCATATCAGATGCACTGTTTACGCAGCCCAAGAGAACAGTGAGTTGCGTCACTGGACTGAAATTTAATAACATATTCAGTAGTGACTAACACAAGCATATTATGTTAATGGTGTGTGGTGTGCTCAGGATTTGCGTTTGTATGAAAGGATCGATGAATCTTGCTACAGTATCATTTATCTCGGAAAGGCAAACCAAGGTTCACAGGTACACAAGTTACTGGATATGATGTGCGAAGTTGCAACCTGTGTGTCATGCCACGGTGTCCGGGGGTAATGATGGACTTTCCTCCTCTGTTATTACAGTCATCAAGTTGTCACGACACGAAGAATAATCAACTCAAGATGAAATTTACAAGTGTTGCCAACTTTTGCAACTGATGACATGCACTTTTGAAGCAATCGTCTCTCCGCCACCCCCCACCAGTAACACGTAGTACCGGGGTGCCCGGAAACCTGATCACGAGTCCAACCCTGTCTTCTCGTAGATGCGATATAAGGTAAAGTTGCCGCTGTACTTAACTAATTAAGCACTACGCCATGAAGACGTATGGGGGAGCGGATGTATAGATCCACGTTTTCTGGACCTCGACACTAGTTTTAGCCCGATGAAAGCGAACCGACGTTTCGGGAGAACAGGTCTCTTCAGTCCTCAAGGCGGAAGAATAAGCCGGGTAAGAAACCAGTGTGAAAGCGGGTGACATGCTTACCCTGGGGGAGTGCTGGTCAGATTGTTACGGGGGCAATTCCGGCCCTCAAAAGACAATCCGTAAATACTCGTATTATATCATGATGGAACTCACGTGGGTCAAAGATGAATTCCTAAGGTCAAGGTAAGTAGAATCGAATTGACCTTGAGAACAGATCATGAAATCTGGTTAAACTGGTAAAAGGTAACAGGCTGTGGAGGCCCATAGGTTTGTGAGACGTTGAGGGTACCACATTATCTAGACAATCGTCTCAAAGATGGCGGTAAGGTTGTCAGCCTTACGCGCCGGTCGCGCTTTACCCCCCAGGAAAATTATTTAATTAATTCCTGGTACTCATTTCTGTTAAAGGCTGAGTGAACCCCAGGGCCATAGTGCGGCTGGAAGGATTAGGTCAATTGAAAAAAAATCCAATGACTTCATCGGGACTTGAACCCCCGCCTTTCCGTCTTTTAGCATAGCCCCTCAACAAACTACGTTACCACGTGCCCCCCGCCGCAGGTCAGATAGCAAAGCAAACAGATGTGACAATAAGTAGGCTTGTGGAGACAAACGTAAAACGTATGTTCGCGACTCCGGGTTACTTGTATTTTCCGTCTAATGCGTCGGCCCTGGCTCTACAGTGGCTGGTCGTAGGATCGTAACCCTGTTGCACATGATTCGCCGAATAATTATCATTATCTTTGGCGAAATGACAGTTGAAACTGTCTACGTTTTGATTCACCCCTCCTCCTTCTCCTTTTTCAATCTATGACGTATCCCGACTGCATAATTGATATAGCGTCAAATGGTAAGGTGATTTTAATTGGTGATATTGTGACTATATAAGCGGTTTGGATTGATAATTGGTTTGATTGAACTCTTACAGAACGTAACTACAAGTAACAGCGCTATCGCTAATTCGCACACTCAGTAGTCCACTACAGCACCCGCTGAATGTCTGCTCTATCTTCACCGGTTGTCGCCTGGTAACGGCTTCGAACGCTGTAGCTTCCTCAACTTCCTTACTTGCTGGCGAATGGCTCACAACTAAACTCTTAGACTTGTCATGCTTGTAACATACCTGCACGGGTCGCATAGAAAACACCGCTTCCAATAGTTCCTCTGTTGCGTCACGCAGCTGTAGAACGGTCCGCGTATAGAACACAGCTTCCCACTTAGTCGATTAGCGCGTGTTAGGAACCTGTTGATTAGCAACGGGACTGCCTGCTGTAATATATTATGAAGGATATGTAAACGAATGGGCTTGATGTATTTTACGATACTGCCAAAGTAATTACGAGAAAAGCGATGGAAATGCAGTAGATCCCTGTATTACCACAGAAAGAGATACTGGAGCATGCGCAGTGAGGACCCAGCCTGGTGGCACACTTCCAGACATGTCCATTGCGAATAACATTGAAGGAAGAAATCCTGTTTTGTATTGTTGTTGAGCGAACGTGGGAGAGTGAGGATGTTTGAGAATGAAGTTGATAAATTAGTCAAGTAATTTACGTTTGTTACGATGACTCGTCAGTTTTGAACTTTCTGAATTTTCGAGCGTTACGTCAGGTAGGAAGGAAAGGGGGGGGGTGCAGCGTGGAACCGTTTTTGTTTACTTATTTGTTTCATTCTCATGTCGCTTCTCTGTTGTTCTGTGTCCTGTTGCAGAATTACTTTTGAAACTTTGGTTATGTTCCTAGGAGTTGGTTACTGATTTGCTTGCTTAATCGGTCATTCTGGTTGTTTCTGCCCAGGGACTTAGAAATGTGGACTGTAATTAGCTAGTTAGTTAGTTATTGGAGAGGGTGGGTTTCCCCATGCACTTAGACCTGTATTGGTCCATTGTGCTTCCCTCTATGATTTCTACCAGTCTCTGTATCCTACCGGTACTGGTGCTTACCATCAGTCCCACGCAGCCAGCGAGACCGGCTCTACTAGCTGAGAGGTATCTATAATGCTTCCCCCATCTACCAGAGGTATTAGAGACTGCTGTTGGGCGGGAAACGTCCGTAATTTGGCTCAGTGACCTCCTTTGGAGATATGAGGATCTTTTACGTGACGTAAAGCTACGACACGGGACGCACGGCTTAAAGTCCCTCCCGGAGGACTTATTCCCTGAATTTTTCCGCCCTTAAAAATTCGACAACCTCCGCCGGGTATTTGAACCCGCGTACTACGAGTCATGAGGTGGGAACGTTACCTCTAGACTACGGAGGCCGCTTCTGTAATTAGCTAAGCAAAATTTCAGGTTCTGACGGCGTTGTCTGTGATTAGTAATATATTCCTAGATGCGACACCTTGTATCGATCTATCGACGAACCTTCTGGCTGCATCGTGAAGGTAGGTTCTGAAGATGGAGCCTGTTGGTGCCTACAACACGATGGTACCTCTGTATAACATCCCATATGACTACACAAGAAAAGTAAAACTATCCCTGTAACAGGCCGTGGAAGCCCATAGGGTTGTGAGACGTCGAGGCTCCCACATTTTCTAGACAGTAGCTGACAGATGGCGACGAGTTTGTCAGCACCGCCCTTTACCCCATAAGAATATTCCTGGTACTCATTTCTGTTAGAGGCTGAGTCGACCCCAGGATTAGGTCAATTGAAAAAAAAGATGCACCTCATCAGTACTTGAGCCCGGACCTTCCGGCTTGTATCATAGTGCCTCAACCAACTACGCTACCGCGTGCCCCCAACGAATTGGTATACAAATTCATTATTTCGCATCCCATGTGACATATGAAAATGATTTTTTTTGTCGAGATATGTTTTTATGTGCTCCAGCTTATTAATGCATGCAGATATGACGTGTGTGAAACCATGTGCCAGCGTAAAGAATTATAGTCATAGTTACGTGAGTAAATGACGTAAGTTTCGTTGCTTTGAGTTCATTTTTGTATTCCTTTTCTCTCGTTCCCATCAAAGACATCATGTAAAGAGAGGACAGTATTTATTCTCGCGTTCCCTCCCCCCCCCACCCCCGCTTTCCATATGTCCGTATTCGATAAACGAGAGAAGTTTTAACAACATTTTTAATGGACTGACCAGGGGAGAAACATGTAGTCCGTCCATTATCTTTGATGTATTTGCATACAAGCGTTGTATTAACTCTTGTTTTTAACCAACCGCAACTCAATTTCACGTGCTTTTTGTTGACGTGACAGGTCCAATTTTTTCTCTCAACGATAAGTTCTCCCTCGTCTCGAGTCTTTTGCAGAACATTGAGGCCCATTTTTTTTTACGCCGAGAAACATTATAACATTGCCGTAATTGCACGACTGGGCGCAAGAGTGAGCCAATAGCGCTGTGTATCACTCGGACGTTGGGCGCCGGACCCTATAGTTCCGCTGTCCTATGGGAACTGCCTCTGTGGACCGGAGGCCTTCTTGAGGAGGCAAACAGTTGCTTAGCATCTTGTGGAACGCGATGGTTCGCATGTACCCCCCCCCCCTCTGTTTCCTGATCAGGTCGTGATGGTTCCACCGTGGTCTTCCTAGTGATGGCCTTCCTTAAAAGTTTACTACCAAAACGCCACCCCATTTCGCTGATATTCCTTGCTACATTCCCAGCCCATCTCATCGTGCTTTACGTGATCATGATGTTTGGCGAGAAGTATAACTTACACGGCGTTTTCAGCTTCTTGTCACTTCATCCCTCTTCGGTCCAAATATTTTCCTCAGCACCCTGTTCTTAGACACTCTCAATGTGTGTTCTTCCCTTAATGTCAGAGGCAAACTTTCACGTTTGCAGTTAAGAGACGAGATAATACGAAAGCGAACGGTAGCAAGTATTCCCAGATATCAATCCGCTCTTAATTTCCTCATGAATCAGATTGTGAACTGTTACTGTTGTTCGCAAATATTTGAACTGTGCCACTTTTTCAGAACCTCCGTTAGCTGTCTTTATGTCATGGTTTTGCCGACGAGACAGCAGCATACACTGTTGATTCAGTCTGAAACAGAAAAGAGTACTAGGAACCTTCCTGGGGGCAAAGGGCGGCCGATTAGCCCATAAGGCTGACAGCCTCACCGCCGTCTGTGATCCGGTTGTCTAGGAAATGTGGGAGCCTCTACATCTCGCGCCCGTATGGGCCTCCGCGTCCCATGGTCATGATGAGTCTTGCAAGACTTGGACCCGCGAATGACTACCCTTGCAAGGGCGACTGACAATTGTAAACGACATCATCCCTCTAATCGGAGAGGGCGTACCGCAACAAGCCCACAACTGTACAGTAAAAACAAATCTGGTCTTGGATCTCAGATGGAGGTCAAAACCAAGACTGGCCGGCTGACAGTCGGCCCTGACACTAACTTTGATTTATTGAAGTCGAGGATGTGAGGGAGTTGCGAGAGAGTCACCAGTACCTAACGACGTGAGGAGATGACATTGTTGGTATCTATTACTAGGCAACGGTTAGTGAAGACATAACGATTGCTGTCGTGAGAAGTAGACCTTGCGAATTAGTGACAGTGTTATAATCACTTGTAGTTACTATTTACAAATGTTCAGTGAATACCATTAGCAATCCAAACCTCGTTTCCGGTCACTAACACGTGACAGTACTTTCCCAGTATTCGTAGGGAGAGTCTGAGGTATAAACACGAACCCTTTTGCGATTCTTCCTGTTTCCAAGTTAGGGTTTCATCCGCTAAACACATACCGGGGTCTCTTCCCCGGAGGTAAAGCGGCAGGAGCGTGAAACTGACACATCCCCATCTAGTGCCGAGGTGAAGAATAGTGGAGCTATACCTACACTCCCCCATGTCTTAACTACTTAAGCAGAGGGACATCTTCGCTTTTTTGTCTTATATTTACTCACTCCTTGTCAAAGTTTTTAGCATCGTATCTGTGAATGGGATGCTGGGGCTCGCTTGCCACGGGTTGTAAATCACACCACTTATATCGTAACAAGGCAAACAAGACTATATGTGTTTTGTGCAGTATACATATTTCTCGGTTTGACTTTTTGCGAGTAGCAATGCGTCGATACAGCGAAGTATTGAAACCACTCGACCACTGCTAGACACGTGACCTCCCAGTACATGCATAATTCATAATTCTCCCCCCCCCACCCCACCCCCACACCAGCGTCTGGACCCAAGTGCAGTCGGGGACGTATAGTCGATGCTGCTGGTAATGGTACCACAACTTTCGTTTCAGAAAACGCTCAGATGTTGGAACATTCCACACGGACAATTTTTGTAGTGGAATGTGCGAATTTCCTGTTACCGCGCACCCCCCACACGCACCCCTTACCTGCGGTTGTGGTGGTGGTGGAGGTGATACTGTGACATAAACCCGCTGCTAGGGAACAGCTCTGTGACCACATTGTTTCTCCGGAAATGCGACAACACGCAATAATGGTAGAGGTGTTTTCTCAGCGGTCCGTGCCCGGGATTCCATGACTAAGAATAAGGGTTCTGGATTGGATATATTGTCACTTCTTTACAGTTGACCAATTATAACAGTTCACAATCAATGACTCTGACTGGCTCCATTCCTTACTGCACTACGAGTGTCTTCTCTTCTGCGTGAATGACTGGGTTCTGATTTACGAATTGGTCACATTTTCAGCTTGCATTGTCCGCTCGTTAACACTCCACAGCTGAACACTGAACTTCGACTGCTCTCAAGCTCATCATCTGGCAGGATGGCGTCTTGAAACTCGACTTTTCACTTATCAACTACTATTGCTCTGTCCTGCCAACACTTCATTATAACGACTTTGCACTGACCACACGGAAAACAGGTGTGTTTACTGATCCGTTGCGTAGCAGTAGATGTTCTATCCTTGCAAGCGGGAATATGTTTCCCGAGTCGTTGCCTAGCAATAAGTATAGACGTCACAGTATTTAGTGAAATTTCGCTTTTCCGTAGACTATTGTAATATAATCTCTTGATTGGTGTGTCCCATCTGCAGTTTCCTTGTTCCTGTTCTCACTTGATTTGCCCTGTCATCATCATCATCAGCTGCATAAATCGGAAGCCGACCCCAGGGTTCTCTAAGGATTTCCCGGTACTCCTCTGTAATTAGGGCGGCCGTCTTCACATAACTTGTTCCATCACCATTTCGTACATCCGACTTTTTTTTTTGCAGATTTCGCAGCGGTATACTTTTTTACAGGATTAGTCGAGACCCACGTCAAACCCCCGTGTCTTTGGACGTTCTAGTATTTTCTGTATCTCCTACAGGTCAGTTGAGGCCTGTTGTCACTCCTCCTTACACACACACACTCCCAGGTCCCGAGCTGGAGGACCACCCTTCATCAGCTTTATCCGCGAGTACTTACTCTGTATGAACCCATTCACAGATGTCCTCCATCTGCTAGCTGAGGACGCGCCGGGCCGTGCTAACAATCCAGCCGCCTAACGCGATTACTGACAATTCTGACAGTGCTTCCTCGTTCTGTTCAGTTGGATGATCGATACGGCTGCCTTGATGCAAACCTTGACGATGTTCCGGTGCGGGCTTTGATTGAAACAGCGTCCTTCAATAACGTAACCGATCAGTCGTGTCAATATATGTTCGTTTTCACATATTCTCGCGGGTTGTCTGCTGCTAGGTAACGGTATTCTCTAGTACAAGATCTGCCCCGCTCCGGTTTATTCTTTGACGCTGCCAGTAGCTAAACTAGTCAATCGGTTGAATAGTCAATTGGAAATAATTTATAAGGAAGTAACCAAGACTTAATCAGATATATGCAAATTAATTGAAGAAACCCGTGATAAATATCGGTAACGGGTGTCCGGGCCGAGATTTGAACCGAGCACCTCCAGCTACGTCATCTGTGAGTTAAAGATTGCGGAGAATGCATTGAAGTTAAGTGGAAGCGATTGCAATGCTCTGCCCTGCCTTCCTGGGTTGGGCGTGTGAGCATAAAGTTATGTATCAGATCATACAGCCCCTTATAAACTCTATAATAATATACTGGCAGGGGACGCACACTTCAACCCTGCCTCAGTTCAACTCCTACCCCCTCTCTTCCCTCCCTCGAGTTCTAGAGTGGTACAGAACATCATTGGATTAGGGTTTAAAGTGCTCATCAAATATTACCACACTTCCATTGAACTACCGCCTTCTTTCGAGTGCAACTAGTTGGGATGTAGCTTATGCTTGCTCGGTTCGTTATGAATCAAAATCTGCGGGGGTGAGAGGAGAGGGGAGGTGTATGTCGTAACGAGGTCGTACCGCCGTGTTTAGGGTTTTCAAAAATAGGCACTGACTCTTCAGATGTGGAATACGGGGTATGGATATCGCATTTGTTCAGGACCTTTGCGTTATATGCCGATGTCAGTCAAACTGGTCATGAAGCTGCGATACCCGAAATCAATGTTTCACGTAAAACTGCTGGGAGAGTGTAAAAAGAGCTGGAAGAACGGTATGAATATGGAATTACATATGTTTGTTGTCTAATATGGTTAGGATGGCCCGTCACGGTAGCCGAGCGGTCTAAGGCATGTACTGTCTTCGCTCGCTTGGAAACCGGGACCGTGGGTTCGGATCTGTTTCCTGTGAGGTACGAACTGAATTCTTATATATTATTCTTATACACTGCCGGTCACGGTAGCCGAGCGGTCTAAGGCATGTACTGTCTTCGCTCGCTTGGAAACCGGGATCGTGGGTTCGGATCTGTTTCCTGTGAGGTACGAACTGAATTCTTATATATTATTCTTATACACTGCCGGTCACGGTAGCCGAGCGGTCTAAGGCATGTACTGTCTTCGCTCGCTTGGAAACCTGGATCGTGGGTTCGGAACCCACTCAGGACATGGATGTTTAGTTTGTGTGTGTGAGTTTTTCTGTGTTTGTATACAGGTAGAGGCCTTGCGACGAGGTGATCACCCGCCCAAGGAGTCCTACCGAATGTGTAAGGTCTAGAAAAACCGAAGTGAACGGAGAAGTTCATGGAGGTAGGCCTAGGCCCACTGAGGCTGTAGTGCCAAGGGGGAAAAAAATGGTTAGGATAGTGATCCCCCGACAGCGCATTTAAGGCATTTATGGGAAAATAGGAAACAGATTCGGATACGGAGGCCTTTCGGAAAATAAGTAACTAGAAAATTAGACTGGAATAAATCTATGCAGAAATTGCTTTCTGTGACTAGGATAGTAAGGCCAAGGGTATATCTACGGCTAGGACGTGCATCCCGGATTGAACGCATCAGAAAGACGACATTTCGGCTGAGAAACTTTTAGAATCACACACACTACTGTAATACGGTATAGGGTTCCAGCGCCTGTTCAAGTATTATACAGAATGTGGCCCTTTATTGCTACATTGGCCTCGCATTTGACACGGCACGCTTCTCGTATAGGTCCACAGTGGTAGCCGGTAATTTATGGCCCGCCTCTACGTTGCACTTTAATTTATGGAGAAGTCTCGAAATAACGACCCTCAGATACTTATTCTGCATCATATCCTGAGAATATGTTTCTAGACACATGCCGAAGCAGCTTATGGGAATAGTGTGCCTTTCGTGACTGATATATCCGTGAAATTCTTCCTAGGAATGTGGATTATTCACAGCGTACCTCAAGGATTGAAATCATGTGATCGCGGAGGGTACAGTTTCCGACTTATGATTCTTTCGCTGAAGACTTCATCTAATGCGACCGTAGAATTGTTACCCGTGAGTACCCCTACCTTACGTGCATAAAATTCCCATATGATTTTGCTTTGTCAGCCAGTTGAAGACAGATGGGGCAACCAGTCTCACGCATAACATTCGGAATTTATTTCGGCAAAGGACACGCGCCCAGTTATCCTCCGAACACTAGCTACACATCGGTTCCCGATTTTTAAATCAATCGGGCGATTTCCTGTGCCCCAGTGGGCTCCTAACTCAATTATCCCAGAAGACATTTCGTGTCTTAAATCGCACGCGCAGTCCCATCTGCTGAACTTCCGATGTAATTCATCGAATTCCCATTTACTGTGCTAAGTAATTGCTCATTTTCTTCCGTATATGTGTTCAGGATTATCTCTCAAAGACATTCCTCAAATCGTTGGTTTGCACTGGTCTGAACGCGTAGTAAAACAATGCTCAACGTACTGCGGAGTTAACCGTAGTGTGGATAGCTGAGATTTCCTTAATGAAATTTTGTTTGTATTTCCTATCTCTCCCTTGTGTTTCTCCCACCCTTCTCAGCTTCCTTGATGATATGTGGTGGAAAATTCAATTTATAAAGCTGCTAGTCGTGTAGTTTTTCCCCGCCCTTTTGAGGTCCTGTTTCAAAGGTCTCAATATTCACCTCATCAGCTTAATCTGCGCATTTTATAAAACGGGTGATATATCTATTTTACGTTTTTCAATCCTAATTTTAGAGGTAGGAAAGCTGAAATTAGAAAAATGACATGTGAGTGACTGCAAGTATATTTGCAGAATGTTAGAAATTGTATACAGTCAGTTAATTCTTCAGCAGATGTGTAACATTGTTCTCTCTTTTGCAGGTGAGTAATGGCAGTTCAGGAGCAGAACTACAGTTCCTTGCTGTGAGTACAATCCGCAGTGGCGTTCCACCCATTCCAGTCTGTCAACCAATGCAGACGGAAGCCATTGGTTGCATTTATCATCATCTGACACTGGTCTCACTGTACGACACGTGTTCCCAGCTGCAGAACTGCTTATGTAGTTTTATATGTCGGCATCCTGTTTGCAATAATTAATTTTATTATTTAAAATTCCTTGACATTGGAGAACGACCGCCTCTTTTATCTTGTGGTCAAAGTTCCTGGCTACAGACCCAGAGGCCCGGGTTCCATTCCCGGCGCTACCAGATTTTCTGAGAAGTAGTGGGTCTGGAACGGGCTCCACTCAGCTTCGTGAGGATAATTGAGAGCTACTTGAATGGAAAAGTAGCGGCTCCGGTCTAGAAAACCAAAATTAACGGTCATTGGGATTTGTTACGCTGACCACGCGACACTCTATATCCGCAAAAGTTGGCACTAACTTCGACCGGTATAGTTCGCTTACGGACTACAGGCCACGGAGTTCTGTTCTTTTTGGTTTTGACGTTGGAGAACAATCACACAACTACCGAACATTACCAAAGATCGAGAAGAGGCGAAGGTTTCAGTAGTATAACTGGATATACGGAATGTGACCTGGAGTAATTAGAAATATAAATAAGGTTCAGGAATTATGTTTATCGCCCTCTGGTTCAAACGAAAATTGTTCAGCGTCAGTAATATGGGAAGGGAACATTATGCAAATCCGTTTTGTTGCAGCATGCTTTGTCAGATAATCTCCTACATGAATTGAGCAGGGAGAAGCCCCGTGCGTTCATGCGAGCGCGCATGTATTTCAATTATATCCAAATTATTATATATTTCTCGACATTGATACATTTGTCGCGTCGCATTACCAGTGCGTCGAAACCACAGCACAGAACCTCTTTAAGCTACAAACACTTCTCACCGTAAACAGGAATGAATATCCTTTCCTTTGAGTCCATTTGCTCACAAGAAGCACACCACAGAACGCTACTCTTCGGTATTGCATTTCTTAAGGACGGTCGCAATTTTCACTACTGAAAGTCTAGTCTCTGAACATGCGCATGTGCGTCTGCGACCTAGACTGCAATGAAGCTGGACACTGCTGCTACCTAGTGACGCACATAGGAAAACTATTACGTCCGTTACAGCTGTCCCTCGTAATTCGTTTTCCAACGGGGGGAAAAAAAATTGCATTCAGTTTCATAACTTAAAAATCCATCTCATTGAAATGTGTAAGGTTTGAGGCTTTCACGGCGGTGACTATGAAGAAAGCAGCCTTCTGGGATTTGGTACCGTGTATATGTGGTGTTAACCGACGTTTCGGAGGAACGTATCGCCTCCATCTTCAGGGTAGAAGGAAAAATATAAGAAATCCGCGAGAACCGGTAAAAGCAGACTGGTGTTGGAAATATGGTCTCTTCGCTTGCGGATTTCTTATATTTTTCCTTCTACCCCGAAGATGGCGGCGATACGTTCCNCAGTCTCTATACCCTACCGATACTGGTGCGTGCCATCAGTCCCGACTCAGCGAGTTCGGCCTCTACTGGCTCAGCGGTATCTCTCGATGCTTCCCCCATCTATCAGAGGCGTTAGAGACTACTGTTGGGCGGGAAATGTCCGATAAATTTGGCTCAGTGGTCCCCTTGGGACATGAGGTTCTTTTACGTGCCGTAAAGCCACGGGACGCGGGACCCACGGCTTAAAGTCTCTCCAGGAGGACTTGTTCCCCGAATTTTTCCGCCATTAATAATTCCACGACCTCCGCCGGGTTTGAACCCGCGTACCTTGAGTCATGAGGTGGGAACGTTACCCCTAGACTACGGAGGCCGCTATGACGTTATTAAAATACATTTAGATTGGTAACACCAGCCAATACCAAATTAAATCGAAATTTGTGTCATGTCTGATATTAAACATGCGACGCGACCTCCCAGTTGACGCCGGAAAGTAGACTTACAGCGCCCCTATTACAGTGATCGGCTGAGTAACAGATCCGAGGGACGTGTATTCATAGAATAAATCAAGAAATATCAGTCACTTGATCATTTGGGTAGTGATGCTCAGGGGAGCAGACGATTTTCGAAACAAAACAAGAGAACTGACAGAGAATTCAGTCTGTATACAAGCTACCACTATATGCCGGGTAGACAACGTTAAGAAGCGCTGTAAATACTTGACGATTTGCATTAAATAGTGAACAAGTACTCTCTGAGTACGATTCTATGATTTCTAAGCGTTAACTACATTTCCACTTCGGAGTTCATGCTTTTGGTTTTACAAATTGAATAAAATAACGCAGCAGTGTGGCCGTAAATGGGTTTTTTAATGTGAGAGATGGGAAAAGGGGGGGGGGGTACACTGGAATGACCCGTGGTGACGTATTAGCCTACGGGCTACATTAACACAACGAGAGAGAGAGAGAGAGAGAGGAGGTGACAAGAGAAAGAGAGAAATAATGGACAAACCAAAGAACCCCCATCACCGAGAACAACTGGACGGAAATGACGTATTAACAAGGTTTCTCTCGGAATTCGCTGTCTCTGTTCATTCCATTGCCGCCAAAATGACCCTGTTTCAAAGATATCAATTACCTTAGACAGCGAGCGGTCTGTGATGAGCCAGACCCGTGTGTCTACACACACACGTCCCACACGACATGCGCAGAAGAATCCTCCCCGAACGTGTATCGCATTCGAGAACTGTTTCACACGCTGGGATCGACGTTAAATTACAAATGGCTGATTATTTGTCAGATTTTGATAAGCTTAACACACGTAAGAGAAAATTTCTCTTGACTGAAAGGTTAGGGCAGTATTCTGTACACGTATTATTGAACCGTATGAAACTCAAGCCGATATTTGTTGGTTACATTCTTTAACTGCGCGGATAATATTACGCATGCGCACACACACAAGTCGGAAGTGTGACCGGCACTAAACATATTTTTTTTTTCATTGGCACTACAGCCCCAGTGGGCATAGGCCTACCTCCATGAACTTCTCCGTTCGCTTCGGTTTTTCTAGATCTTGCACATACTGTAGGACTCCTTGGGCGGGTGATCAGCTGGACGCAAGGCCTCTACCTATACACAAACATAGAAAAACGCACACACACACACAAACTAAACACCCGTGCCCTGAGTGGGATTCGAACCCACGATCCCGGTTTCCAAGCGAGCGAAGACAGTACATGCCTTAGACCGCTCGGCTACTGTGACCGGCAGTGTATAAGAATAATATATAAGAATTCAGTTCGTACCTCACAGGAAACAGATCCGAACCCACGATCCCGGTTTCCAAGCGAGCGAAGACAGTACATGCCTTAGACCGCTCGGCTACCGTGACCGGCAGTGTATAAGAATAATATATAAGAATTCAGTTCGTACCTCACAGGAAACAGATCCGAACCCACGATCCCGGTTTCCAAGCGAGCGAAGGCAGTACATGCCTCAGACCGCTCGGCTACTGTGACCGGCACTAAACATATCTACCGGTATTTATTACACCTGTTTGTAAGTAGCCGGGTGCTACTGCTGGACGTCCGGGCTTCTATTTCCGTTAGGGGCAGAGTTTTGTTCAGCTGTGGGACCCTTGCATCCTTCTCTCTCATGAGTGTAAAGCGGTCGTGAAGCTGACATTCACCTTGTCTAATGCCAGGTCTGTACCATGGTGCTTAGGCGTAGGGATAAGTTTCCAGTCGAGGTAGTACTGAGGAAGTTGCCAGCTACGGAGCCGATAACGACTACGACCTTTAGACCGCGCTAGGTGTGTAGCCAGCTCCACGCAACAGCCACTTCATTTCCTGTCACTCAGACGACAGGAGGCTGGTTAAGTCGAAGTACGCCCACAAGGAGGAGAACCCAAACCGCCCAACCCCCCAGTCGGCCACTGCAATGATTGAGCTTGTCCGGTTCATTATGTACCATACCCCCTGGTTTCTGACGTGCTGAAGCAGTTGAGATCGTGCTGGGTGGTAAGTTTAGAGACAGTTTTAAGAATTTCCATCGCATTACTTTTCTCAGAACTTGAAACCGCAATAATAAAACAAAATCCTCCCATTTCCTCTGTTCCTTCTCGTCTGGAAGCGAGCCGCCCATAAAAGTTTAACTTTTTGTTTGTTATTATTGGTGGATCAATAAATTTGTTCTCTTGTTTTAAAGTTGTCCGTTATAATTAACTGAGTCATTTTTCCTGTCCAGAGAAATAACCGACAACTGCTTATTACCTATAATTGCCATCGTCTGCCGTTACACTCGGCTTCTCTGTTTACATTTCTCGCCGAGAATCACGGCTGGTATTGTTCCCCCAATTTGAGGCGCTTTAGGTAGGCCGCACACCGGCAAGACATGTAGCAGTCAAGACATGACGCAAAGAAAGGAGCACAGTTGAAACGAATGAGGTTATGAAAACCGCCGCACACCGGTCTGAGTCATGCTGACGAATCACGAATGAAGCAAGACTGCGTTTTTTTGTCGCATGTCTTGATGCTTGTCTTGACGCAGCTGGAGTGCGGCGGTCCTTATCGTACACAGTTTCGTCTCTCCAGTGCAATGATGCAGACGCAAAGTTTCTCCCTGTGACTAAGTACCACAGAACGAAAGAGTTTTGGTGTGTGAGAGGAAATATCGACGTCTCTTCGCTAGATAGCTTTACGTGAGCAGCTTCACGCTCCTTCTGCTTTACGTGCTGGAGAGCACCCATCAGCAACATTGGCTAGTATTGGTCTCGACGGGGTGGCCGTGTAGAGAATCCTTGCATGTGCATGGAGTCGAACCCTGGTTGTGTAGTTGGTAACCGTTCATCTGTTCGCTCATATTTAGGCATTCCAATAGAAAATTCGGTTTCAGCTCCTGCTGTGCGCCAGGAGTGACACGTTACCTTGTACTGATTGCCTAACGCATCAGTCGGGTTTCCCTTGTTTCCTATACGGATCGCATCCAATTCGTGTCTTGCAACGCGTCACGTGGATGCAATTATGTTCAGAGGTCAGTACAGCTTCGTTGTATGCTCTTTGTCAAATTTAGATAATACACACACACCANTACCTTGTACTGATTGCCTAACGCATCAGTCGGGTTTCCCTTGTTTTCTGTATGGATGGCATCCAATTGTTCGTGTCTTGCAACGCGTCACGTGGATGCAATTATGTTCGGAGGTCGTCAGTACAGCTTCGTTGTATGCTCTTTGTCAAATTTAGATAATATACACACACCGTAAATCGAATGGTATATCACAGAACGAGATTAATGCCCAGAATTGCTGGGTTCTTGGACTTTGTCCATCGACCGTTGCAATGGAAACCAGAAATTGGATCTGTTTCTGTCCTCAGGTGAGTGGCTGGGGACCTGCACTCTGTTGGGTCCCTTAGAAGGACCTAACCTCAGTCGCAGAACGAGATTAATACCCATTCCATACAGGCCTGCCCTTTTTCACATAAAATGAACAGTGTTCATCAGCTGATTCCCAAAATGGGAAGCAGTACAGATGTTTTTAAGTAAAACTGTCCACGTCAGCTGGTGTATTTCGTGCTGTCGTGAAAGGTAAAGTTGTCCCTGCTCTTAACCGATTTAAGCATTACGCCATGAAGGCGTATGGGGGATTGGCTGTATAGATCCACGCTTTCTTGACCTCGGCACTTGTTCGCGGTGAATGGTCAGCTTCACGCCCCTGCCTTATTACCCCCTTGAGAAAGAGCTCCGAGTACCCATTGGATAGGAGGCTGGATGGACCACAGGGCCGGTCTGGACGACGTCGAGAAAATTCTTATCCTTATGGGGACGCGAGATCCGACCCTCTGTCGTCCAGCCCGTAGCGAGTCGCTATACCGACTGAGCTGTCGCGGCTCCTTTTCCTGGTATCATGATTTGAAGCCATTTACTTCCTCAGTAGTAAGCCTGTTTGTTTATTTATTTATTTCTACCGGACCGCCTCTGTGGTCTAGTGGTCAGAGTTGCTGGCTACAGTTTCAGAGGTCTCGGGTTCGTTTCCCGGATCTACCAGATTTTCTGAGATGTAGTGGGTCTGGAACGGGGCACACTCGGCCTCGTGAGGATAACTGAGGAGCTGTTTCAAGGAAATAGCGGCTCCGGTGCAGAAAACTGAGATTAACGGCCGTGGGGATTCGTTGCGCTGACCACGCGACACCCTCTATCCGCTAAAGTTGGCACTAAAATTTCGCCGACAAGCGGCGGGCGCTCTGTCGATATAGTTCGCTTGCGGACTACAGGCCACGGAGTTTGTTCTACCTTCTATCCAAATAGGGCAGGATCGCAGCAGCTTCGCTTTTCCCAAAGGAACGAAGCGATAAGCAACTAGCCGTACGTGGCCCGTGGTCTAATTGTATTCGAAGCGTTGTAGTTACTGTATCTGGGAACTCGGATATTACGAAATGTTAAATAAACAACTGCCTTTTGATTCCCGTACTCGGCGTCGTTAAATAAGTAACTCTTCACTCGCAGTAAGTATGACAGCTTACACGCAGAAGAAGCAGGCATGATAGATTGGAGCGCTTGGACACAGTCACCAGACAGCCACAACAACAATAATGGTAAGCAGCCACAATACCAGAAATAACTGTAATCAACTAATAATTACACGGTATAAAGTTGAGTGTTCTGTAGATCGGTAAGAAACTGTGATAACTGATTGCCGAAATAAAAGTCACAAGCTTTCCCTTAATAGCCGCTTTGAGCAACTTACCGGCGTAATTGAGCTTTTTTTTTCTCTCGTGTTGTGGTATGATTGAAGTTCACCCAGAATTTGTATTCAGTAAGTACGCTCTACTTCAGCGCTCTGCGAGGTGGAGTCAGTAAATAGGTCACAAGACAGACCGTTCCATAGCTCAGGCGGTTAGTCGGCTGCCCCCACCCCGGGTCAGGTCATGTGGGATTTGTATTGGTACTTAATACTGCACGTATATTTGACCTCTGGGCTGCTTCTCCTGCCGTTGCAAGGATACGGCTCTGGATGACGGCCTCATGTGAATATATCATTATACCTCCGGAATATACATAGTTGTTTCGCTTCGAACAGGACGTGCGGGGTTCGATTCCTGGCAAGGGAAATTTCTGTCTTCTCCACAACTTTCAGACCGGGTGTGGGCCCAACCAGCGTCAGACTCACCTCCATCTAGTGCCGAAGTCTAGGACGATGGAGCTATACCTCCTCTCCCCCATACGTCTTCATTCCACGGTAATTAATTGATTAAGCACGGGAACATCTTTACATTTTATCTGTACAGTGATTTCCGGAAGGGAAGGACGGTTGGGTTTCCCGCTGTTTGAGTAGCCGCATTTCCGTTCATTGTCGGGGAATGGAATGCAAGGAGCTTAACTCCACGCCTTCGTGGCGTCTTCCTCAGGCAGCTCTGTCGCTTGTTCCTGTGTCATGTACGGGGAACGCATATGTGTTCGTCTGGTTAGAACTTCATGCCGTAACATCTGAGATCGCACCCATAACCCCTAGGTTAATCGTCACAGCCGACAGCCCCGCCCACAAATTATGTAATTGGCCCTTGTTTTATTATACCCACATGAACTGGTTGGCATCACGTAACGCGCGGTGGGACCACATCACGTGTTACACGTTATATGCGTCTTTCGTAAAAACATGGGATAATTGGGCAGGGTTGTTTAAGAGTCTGAGGACGGGAAGTGGGCCATTGCAGGTAAACTTCATGGTCCCCATAAATTTCCAGAGTTCCTGTTCCGTTCTAAGGGAGTGTTTCCACTAGGTTTATGGTTAAGTCTCCATACTTAACTGTTTTTTAGAGCCACGCTCATCAGACTCGTGTAAATCTGAAGAATTTGCTGACTTTTCTCTGGATGTGACGAGTTCAACTGTCAGGGGCAGTCTGCGCTTGCGCATACTGAGGGCTCTGTTTCCGTGTTTCATTCGGACACATTTTGCCGCCTGTTTCAAGGTATGCTGCGAACTAATGCAGAGCATCATTTTACTTAACGTATTCGCATTTATGCTCAGTAGAGCCACAGTATTATGTGACAATTTCGAGCGCACGGGAATTGTAAAGTTATGATCAGATGGACAATAAAAATTATTGGAACTTAACAGTGTCTTCCCATTGTCACCGAATAAGTTATTGTTGGCACTGTCCTACAAGCCGGAAGAATGCGGGCTCGATTTACTATGAGGTCATTGTATTTTTTCAACTGACCTGATCCTTCCAGCCGCACTATGACCATGGGTCGACTCAGCCTCTAACGAAATGAATCTTTTTGGGGGTAAAGGGTGGCAGGCTGGCAACTTCATCGTCATCTGTAAGCCGATTGTCTAGAGAAAATTTTTGAGCCTCGACGTCTCACAACCCTCTGGGCCTCCACAGCCTTTGCAGGTACCATCTTGTTCTCTGGTGGTACATGCGCGTGTCGCGGTATTAAGGGTCGCAATTTTTATAGTTAATCCACGCAAAATTAATGTTAAGGTAGTAACTTAAAAATGGTCCTCAAGAGCGTGTTGATAATTCATCATTTATAATTTTCTTTCCATCAGTTCGACTCAACAGCAAACATCATCGTTAAACAACCCAAGAGCAGATTAGTTATAGGAGCCGGGTTTTGTGTGTATAGCGACAGTCTGTGGACTGGACCGTCGGCGTTCTCTGTCCTCCACATCATTTGGTCCGGCAGTGAGGCCTACAGAGCCTATCCAGTGGATATCGGTGTCTTCCCTGGGGCCTGAAGCTGACCACAGCTCGAGCTATACTTGCGCTTTCTCGTGCCTTTTTACGGGATGGAAATTAATTAAGCACAAGTACAACTTTACCAATTAGGTCATCCTTGAATTAAGTTTGGATTTATCCACGTAAATTAAAAGTAAAGTAAGTAAAGCTATCCCTGTAACAGGCCGTGAAGGCCCATAGGGTTGTGAGACGTTGAGGCTCCCACATTATCAAGACAATCGGCTTTACTCCCCAGGAAAATTATTTAATTACTGGTACTCATTTCCGTTAGAGGCTGAGCGAACCCCAGGGCCATAGTCATGCTGGAAGGATGACCTCATCGGGACTTGAACCCGCGACCTTCCGGCTTGTAGCCCCTTTATCCACGTAGAGTGCCTATTTGTGATTTTTTACGTCGGTTTGCCTGACAGTGGTTAACGCTGGTTGGTTTGTGTAACTGTAAGGCCTAAAAGGCTCTACTTGTATGCTTGAATTCGCGGCCACTAGCTTCGTATATCCGATTATATTAATGTGGAGAGGCGGCCTGGCAAGCGACACCTGCGTTGTGAAGGTCCACTGCATCTAATGATCCCTGTGAAATAATTTCCGCGCTGATGTGCACTGAGTTGGGGTGAGTTTTTGTTTCATTCCATTCAGTAATTTGTTAGCGACAGAATTCGAAATAAAACATTAGAACGCGAGATTTGAGGTTCACATGGCGGTGACCGAAAATGGCTACTTTTAATTTTACCGGGCTGTGGAGCCACGTGTTACCTGTAATTCCATTAAACGTATTTCGATTACCTTGCGAAGCAGTTTGACCCTCTGCACATTGGTTGAGGTAATAGAATCAGTAATAGGCCCTGTGGTTTCACACAGTAGCGAATAAAATTTTATCCCTCTGAGCATGCCCCCCGATTTTTAGTTACTTCAGCAGTGCAGTTTACTCTCCCTGTGCAAACAAAAACAAACTCCGTGGTTTTTAGTCCGCAAGCGAACTATACCGACCGAACGACCGCAGCTTGTCGGCGAAGTTAGTGTCAATTTTAGCGGATAGAGGGTGTCGCATGGTCAGCGCAACGGATCGCCACGGCCGTTAATTTCGGTTTTCTAGACCGGAGCCGTTATTTCCTTGAAATAGCTCCTCAATTATCCTCACGAGGCTGAGTGGACCCCGATCCAGACTCTCTACTTAGAAAATCCGGTAGCCCCGGGAATCGAACCTGGGACCTCTGGGTCGGAGCCTTCTTTTATCTTCTCATTTTATTTTTCATCTTTACTGGAATTTCTTTTTGTCGTCACATTTTCCTTTAATCCTGTATTTTCTTGAAAAGTTAAACAGTTCCGTCTAGTGTGACTGGTGAAGATTTTTCTTATTTCAGTTATTTATGCCCTTACATGTTTCGGTCTTTAAGATACCATCTTCAGAGGGACACCTTTACATCAATACATTTGGAAGTTACTATTACAATATGTAATATGTTTTTGAACGTTAAAATGTATACATCAATATTAATAATATACATTTGGGTATGAAATCTAAAGATTTTACAACTACAACTCCTGTTCCAATACATTAAAATATTTTATTTACAGAATGAAAATACAGAAATTTGATAATACATTTTTTCCTCTCGCCCCAACTTTGGAGCACAGGGCTGATTTCTCATTTTCATGACAATTTTTACTGTCGGTAGGCACACCTTGGACGGGTGATCAGCTCGTCGCAAGGCCTGTACCTGAACACAGGACAACACATACACGAAACCACGATCCCGGTTTCCAAGCGCACGACGACAGTACATGCCTTAGACAGCTCGGCTACCGTGACCGGCAGTGTATAAGAATAATATGTAAGAATTAAGTTCGTACCTCACAGGAAACAGATTCGAACCCACGATCCCAGTTTCCAAGCGAGCGAAGACAGTGCATGCCTTAGACCGCTCGGCTACCGTGACCGGCAGTGTATAAGAATAATATATAAGAATTCAGTTCATACCTCACAGGAAACAGATCCGAACCCATGATCCCGGTTTCCGAGCTAGCGAAGACAATTCATGCCCTAGACCGCTGGGCTACCGTGACCGGCAGTACGCATATTTAAGCTTTGGTGCGCGGGAGGGGACAGTTTCTCACACGGTTTCCTGAGTGTCTTGCGGCGTTGCACGTTCAGGTTCACCACTGTTCCCATGGCATGGCCCTCAGGGACCGCGCTCTGCAGCGGACATGGGTGCGTATGACGGTAGTGAACACGGCTTGTTACCCTTTAATCGGGGTTTACCACTTCCTGATTGCCGTTCAGTATGTGTTTGGGAGTCGATGACAGAGAGAGACCAGAGTATATGTGACCAAGCGGTTTGGAGCGAGCACCAGAACTGAGCTACCCATACCAAAATTTATGATTGGTCATGTGTGGCCGCTAACTTCCGCATTTCCTTAAACGGTAAACCGTTTTCACACAGTGAGTTAAAGTTGTTCCTGTGCTCAACTAATTAAGCACGTTTTCTTGATCCCGGTACTAGTTTGAGGTGAGTGGTCTGCCGCTTAACCCCCGCGGAAAGGACCCCTGGTACCCATTGGATAGGCAGCTGGGTGGGCCCCAGTAACGGTCCTGAGGACATGGAGGAGAGGAAGTTATGGAGATATGATAAATCATGGAGTGAGGAAGGAAATTTATAGACCACGAGATTTGATTGAAAAGCCTAAGTGGAAGAGACCTAATGACATTATGATACCCTGGCCGCCAACACCACAAACATTTCTAAATAAACCAAACTTAGTTGTTTACGTTTGATCTTAGAGAAGTATGATGGGATGGTATGGATGGGATTGATTTGGCTCAGGATAGGGACCAGTGGAGGGCTCTTGTGAACATGGTAATGAAACTTCAGGTTCCATAGGATGTTGGGTGATTCTTGAGTAGCTGCAGACTTGGCGGCTCCTCAAGGACTCAGCTTTATGAGTAAGTTTTTCACGTTGGTTTTATTTAATAAGTGCTACATGTTTCGATCCATATTTTGGGACCATCTTCCGGCAATTTCATTAAATACGTCTCACGTTATTGAAATATCCTAATATGGATCCAGAAGATCGCGGGTTCAAGTCCCGATGAGGCCATTGGATTTTTTCAATTGACCTAATCCTTCCAGCGGCACTATGGCCCTGTGGTCGACTCAACCTCTAACAGAAGTGAGTACCAGGAATTAATTAAATAATTTTCCTGGGGAGTAAAGCGCGGCCGGCGCGTAAGGCTGACAACCTTACCGCCATCTTTGAGCCGGTTGTCTAGATAATGTGGGAGCCTCAACGTCTCACAACCCTATGGGCCTTCATGGCCTGTTACAGGGATAGCTTTACTTTTACATCATCATAGTGTAATTATTACAGAAATTGTAACAAGAGTACCACAAATCATGACCAGTGGGATGCAAACAGTGAAGCTAATGATATTTGTACCTAGGTGGCGTGGGAATAACATTGATAAAATTGAATTGAAGGGGAAATGTTTTATTTCTTTATTTCTCTGAACTGGTAAACGAATTTTGGAATTGTGTAAAAGTCAGAAAGAGCCTATAACCATCATCACAGAAGCCAATCATCCTGCGTCATTTCTATCTTCAGGGCATATTTGTCCTAATGACACCGAAACAGCCCGACTGTGTCTCTACTCGTTGTGAATCACTTTACTGATTCCTTATACAAGCTGTTCTGTAAGAAACGGGCTCTTCGCGTGATCCGTGCTTATGGGAGTTTGCCTGGATGGTTGTCACGTCTCAGATACCCTACATGAGGGATAGGCGAGTGAAGTGGATCCCATTGCCAGTACGGGTTGCAGACACCCAGTGTTCTGGGTGCTGTGCTCTTTCCACGCAGACAAATCAGTCGGAGGTTGGATCTAACACTCGTGTCTATCTCGCAACGCGGGTAAGGAAGGCTTCGCTCCATTAGGAGGGCTTTATTGCGTGCCGGAGACTCCTGGAAGAACCAGAGGCGCCACTACCAGGAAGTGACGTACATATTGGGGAAGGAGGGATAAGATTAGCGGTGCTATGAAATTTGTTGCATCGGGTTGGTTGGGCCTATTGCCACGCCCCTCTCGTTAGCGCCGTGGATACGGGACCCCAGGGGCGCGAAACCCATGGGTGTGAGGGGGATGGGTTGGTGTAGCAAATGACAGACCCATTTACACATACGCTCGCTCTCTGTCTGCTTTTTTACACTCCCCAACCACTGTAATTATAGTCCCCGTTTCGCTTTTCACCTCCGCTTTGTACAGCTGCAAAATGAATTTTCCATCAGCACCGCCACCCGGACTCAACCCCCCGCGATGACATGTACAGTGGTATGGGGTGATTTGCTTTCCGCCACCCAAACCCTTCAGCCCTTTATGAACTTGCATTTTTAGAGCAAAATGCTGTCTTGTACAGGTGATTGGGTGAAACGGGTTTTGATTGGCATTTTTTTAAAACGAAAAACGTGGATGAAAGTGTTTCGCCCAATCGTTTAGAAGTACAGGAAAGACTTGGCGCTGCAGACAGACGGCGTCGCGACGCATCATGTTCGGCCAGGGAAACTATGAACGTGGACAATTTATCATGGCCGACCTTGCAGTGCCAGAGGCCGGACTGTTGGACTTGGTCCAGTTAGCGACTCAGTCTCAGGGATCTAGGGACTGACATATTGGCGGGGGTTTCATCTGCCTGGACTGGAGGAGAAGAGTCAAGCAGTTATTTAATATTTTACATGCAAGAAGGAGTCGGTATAGCGACTGGCTACGGGCTGGACGGCCGAGGGGCCGGAGTTCAGTACCGGTAGGGTCAAGAATTTTCTCCACGTCGTCCTGTCCGGCCCTGGGGTCCACCCAACCTCGCACTCAGTGGGTACCGGGGGTAAAGTAAAAGGGGCGTGAAGCTGATCACCCACCTCCAGCTAGTGCCAAGGCCAAGAAAACATAGTTCTTTACAGCCATTGAAGGCGTAGTGCTTAATAAAATGAGTTGCGGTTTTTTGTCTTTGTTTTACTCGTGCTTATTCCGTAATTGCTTTTAACTTAAGCGAGGAAGTAAATAAGTAAATAAATCACTGGCCTCAGTTTACAGCCCGGAACTTTCTTGTGTTGACATATTTAACTGTTGCGCTGCTTTTATTTTGAAGGTCGTTTTGTAGTGTTATAGAAGTGACATGGCGGTAGTGCGAAAAGATGTATCGGTCTATTTGGCGAATAATTCTATCTTAGCATGTAAAACTTGTCAGTGTGCTGCTTAGCACTGATACTATATCCTGACGTGTATATCCATTGCTAGGCAACGAGTCGGTAACCACATTCCGGCGCGAGCCAATAGGACGTCTGTTGCTAGGTGGGAGCGCGGTGACACGCCTGGTCAACAATACGGGTTGTTTTCCGTGGGGTCCGTGCCGAGGACAGAAAACGCGACCGAGTATAGAACAGTAGTCGAGAGTGGGGAGTGGAGTTGCGGGATGAGATGAGCTTGAAATTGAATGGTGTAGTCGTCGGAATTGGCAATCGCAGAATAATGGCAAGAAAGGGACGTGGGCAGTGATTTGAAGTGATAAATCCGTTGCCAGGATACGGCTAGTGAAGACGAGAATCGTAGTGCGTGTGGAAGGGTGTGTAGAATAGCGATAGCGCTGTATTGCCTGCAATCCCTAGTTGGTGTGTGTTTGTAAAGTGCAATAAATCCAATCATCCACTCCAGAAACCGTCTATAGTCACTAATGTACGTGACAGTACACGTATATACGGCAATAATTTATAATCCTAATGAGTCTTGAAGTGCACAACTGGTTTCCATTGCTTTGGACCGTAGACGAATCAATTCTCTCGTATTAACTGCAGTAGGAGCATCAGGTGTCACTGCCTGCTTATGCGGTCGGAAAGTTTCGAAAGGACTGAAGGAAGCTGGCTGTGCGCAATGTGTTCACATATATTGACACGAAGATTCAAGACTGGGAGCTGCGTGTACTGTGCAAAGTCAGGCGTCTTGTGGACACGCAGATAAGAGCAAATCCCGACGGAAAGACAAACATCTTAGGACACGCGAGCCCCACCGAGCAAACATTACCACCAGTTCCGTGTGAAAGTGACCCATGAGTCAGCCTCCTGGCGTGTCGGAGTCTTCATGCAATGAATTATCCAGTTGCAGACGTGCCATCTGAAACAGGTGCTTTTGTGAGCTCCAGACGAGAACAGAACCACAACAGACTCCTTCCAGATCCTTACTTTTTCACCACGATGCATATCCCCCGGCAGAATCGGTCATTGGACTAAGTGGCAACACAGCGCAGAGATGTCAGATCTTTTGGTTGTGTGCGCATATAAAGACAGAGGCGTGGGCGACAATATTAAAATGGATCTTAGAGATAGAGAATGGGATGGCATGTCTTGGATTGATCTGGCTCAGGATAGGGACCAGTGGAGGGTTCTTGTGAACACGGTAATGAGCCTTCGGGTTCCATAAAATGCTGGGAAATTGAGCAGCTGCAGATTTGATGTCTCCTGAAGAAGGGCTCAGCTCCATGAATAAGTGAGCTTAACTTTACGGCACGTAAAAGAACCTCATATCCCCATAGGGGACCACTGAGTCAAATTCCAGGACGTTTCCCGCCCAACAGTAGTCTCTGAGGCCTCTGATAGATGGGGGAAGCATTATAGACACCGCTAAGCAAGTGGCCGAACTCACTTGCTCGGCGGGACTGATGGTACGCACCATTTATCGGTAGGGTAAAGAGACTGGTAGAATATCATAGAGGGAAGCACAATAGATCAAACTGGTCAAGGTGCATGGGGAAACCCACCCTCTCTAAATAACAAACAAACTAACTAACTAATAACTAAGTGGGCTTAGAAATTTTCCTTTTCGGTTGGATATGCCCGTGCTGGAAGAGTCCATAAATGACTTGGGAATTAATCGTGGTAGTATACCGTGCCATCACTGGAGATTTCATATGTGTGGTAATTAGTCAAACCGATCAACGAATGGCCTCGTTTTACGTAATTTTTTTTCCCCTTGGCACTACAGCCCCAGTTAGCCTAGGCCCACCTCCATGAACTTTCCGTTCTCTTCGGGTTTTCTAGATCTTACACATTCGCTAGGACTCCTTGGGCGGGTGATCAGCTCGGCGCAAGGCCTCTACCTGTACACAAACACAGGATAACGCACACACACAAACTAAACATCCATGCCCTGAGTAGGATTCGAACCCACGATCCCGGTTTCCAAGCGAGCGAAGACAGTACATGCCTTAGACCGCTCGGCTACCGTGACCGGCCTTTATGTAGATTTAAGGCTTGTTATTGTGTTGAGCCAGTTAAATCCAGGTCACAAATTCTCGCCGCATTTATCTTTGAGCCATCATAATATTATCTTCCCGTACACGTCAAGGTTTCTGAAATGGTTTTACTTTTTGTTTTGAAGGTATCCGGTCTCAGTGTTATGCACGGATATTGTAGTATGTCATTTTCCCCATGCGTGCTACATGTGTATTATAGAAGATTGTGGATAATGTATCAAGACAGAACTGCAAGGAGCTCCGCAGACTTCGAGCCTGGCTGTCGTTTGAATTCTGCTCCAACGTGTGTTAGTCAGCTGTTATTGTGTATGGCATAACGAATGGCTAAGGTTCGATTCCCGAGGTCGGCAGCCGTTTATTACGGCTGTGGGAGCGAGTTTAGTGAAAGACGGCAGGATCGTTGAGTGGAGCCGTTCATTCCAACTTCTTTTGTGTGTGTGTGGCGCTACAGCCCCAATTTGGGCCTTGGCCTACCTCCATGAAACTCTCCGTTTCGCTTCGGTTTAATAGATCTTAGACATTCGGTAGGACTCCTTGGTCTGGTGATCAGCACGTCGCAAGGCCTCTACTTGTACACACAACATGCCCTGTGTGGGATTCAATCCCACTATCCCGGCTTCCGAGCGATCGAAGCCAATGCATGCCTTAGACCCCTGCATGATCGGCTTGGTTCCCACTTTGGACGTTTAAGAATGCTTTGAACGTCCGCACGCCGTTATGCAGTGATGCTGAGACAATGGTAACTTTATTCGCAACACTACTATACTCGTCGTGCTGCAAACATTTCCCGATCGTTTTAATGATAAAGAAAATGTTTTTTTTTTCTCCGTATGTTAATGATATGGTTCGACATAAATGCTGTAAAATGAATTCTACGTGGTTAATGTAGCATACAACCTCGGGCAGATTATTTAAACGCTGTACATTAAACCAGTGAACCAGCAACTAATCGCTGTTGCCTGCTCCACAACAAGCATCAACAGAGGAACAGTGCGTCCATGTGACGTCATCACATAGCAGCTCCACAATTCTGGCCGTGAACACTGCCCAGAATCCTAGGGATGTGCAGAGGATCATCTTCTGGGACCCTTACATTGAAGACCTTGATTGAAGAACCCTTTGTTCTAAAATACACCTCAGTCTGTGGTTCTACCTCAGAATGAGGAATAAAGTTTTACACTTATACAAAACACGAGGTGGAACTGCAACTTTGCCCAAAGTTAGCATTCCCATTTCTCGCCGTCGATGTATTAAAGTTCACACTTTGAAAGCATTCATCTCTTCCTGTGATCGAAGACTACACGTTTCGGCCCAACTGGCTGCCATCATCAGGTACACAAGTTGTAGAGGAGGCTCCTGCCCCCTTGTTAGGCCGCTAAACGTTGCATGTTAAATATGTAAATACTTAGTAAAATATTTTGGCATATGCACGTGTTGTGGCTCTCGTGTATATGTTGGTGTGTAGATGCTATTTTTTGCTGGATGCTTGGAAGGTTATAATTTCTTAATCGAACTTTAGTAAACTTTCTCGAATTATCCCTTTAAGGACCGAGTCAGAGTTGAACTCCAAGCCCTTTGAGGAACACGATCAGAGATTTTTTCTTAACTGAACCCTTGCACTCACAGGCCTTATGTAACATCCTCTCTGAGGAGAAGATGGGTTTTTTTCTTATGAATATACTTCGCATTTCGTCAAATGTACATATCACATATACAGCATGTTACTGAAAATTCTTGCCCCTCATACTTAGCTACAACGGTAGCTTAGTAATTTGAACGGTTCTAAGCTTGGCCACCGCAAAGCTTAAGCCTCTTATATTTTCTGTGTCTGGCTTCGCTTTGTCATATACTGCCAACATTTGTTCAAAATTATGCAAGTTCAGTTAGTAACTCACAGGAAAGACGTTACATTTCCGGTCTTTTAAGGCTGTATCCGGAAACAGTCATTGTTGACTGTGAGAATCATACGAAAGACAATGGAGTATGTTAAGGCTGGAGATACATGGGTAACTACTGGGATTTGAAAGGGCTGACGTGTCCTTAATGGAACCATGTTTCGTCGTCTCCGTCTGTCGAGTATGGATCGTGACCACGGATGACGCCGTGGAGGCGTATTGGGTAGTGGAGGTAAAATTCTACACATTCTTTCTCTCAGTTCTAGTAGGAGAAACTGTTCAGTGGCTTCAGTGCAGTTCACAGTCGAGAGCTCGCCGTACGCAGTGGTTAAGAGTCTCGAAGGCCCCTGCAGTTGCCCTTAATGCGGTGGCGTCCATGACAGTTCATGCCTTTGCTCGAGACCGCGCTGATAATCTGGTCCTTAACCTGACACTTTATTCACTGTCCTATCCCAACCAATAGTAGCCGGGATAGCGCAGTCGGTATAGCGACTGGCTACGGGCTGGACGGCCGAGGGTCGGAGTTTGGGTAGCCTCAGGAATTTTCCACGTGCAGACCGTTTCTGGGGTCCATCCAACCTCCTATACAGTGTGTACTGGGGGCGTTTTCTCCTGGACGTGAAGCTGACCACTTCCTTCATCTAGTGCCGAGATCAAGAAAATGTGGATCTATATATCCACTCCCCCATACGCCTTCGGCAACTTTACCATTTTTACGTGACTATAGGCGTACATTGAATGTAACATTAAAATTATGTGAGAGGCGAGAACTTGAGGTGGCTCGTGCTAAGGAATATGAATACGATGATGGATGTTAGGGGACTTCCAGACCGTCAGGATAAATAATAGTTCTGATATTTGCGTATAAACGCATCGATATTAATCGAAACATTTGTTTCGTCGTGGATCCAGTTTTTGCATGTCTATCTATCTCTACGTACTTGAAATAATTTCTAAGTCGGATGGGGAGGGGGCAGTGAAATTGGAACAGCCTCTCCTGTACCACATTCTTTCCTTGTTAAGGACCCTGTTCCCCCCACCCTGACAAACAATGCTGCTCAGGCTGGCTTCCCTTCACGCTGATTTGGGTCTGCTACTGACTGTATCCCGAGAGCAAGACTGAGATATAGTGTTGTTCGCATGTTCCTGTCGCTTCTCAGTTTATTTAACGACCTTTTTTGTGTGGGTATTTGAGGACAGCGCCCAGAACATTACAGTAGAACCTCGGTACGCCTGTCAGAAGTTTGACTTAAATGCTTTAACTACTCTTCCATAATTGGTTGTGGTTTATGTTTCCCTAGTTATGTGAAATTTATTAATGACGAACGCAAATCAACGATTTCATCAAAACAAAAGACTTCAGCCCCTAAAGGTAAAAAGGTAAAGTTCCTGTGCTTAACTAATTAAGCACTGTGCCATAAAAGCGTATGGGGGAGTGGATGTATAGATCCACGTTTTTCTGACCTCTACACTAGTTGGAGGTGAGTGGTCAGCTTCACGCCCCGACCGCTTTACCCCGTGAAAGAGCCCCCGGTACACATTGGATATGAGGTTGGGTGGGTCCCAGAGCCGGTTTGGACAACGTGGGGAAAAGATTTTTGACCCTACCGGGACTCGAACTCCGACTTCTCGTTCCTCCAGCCCGTAGCCAGTCGCTGTACCGAATGTAATATCCCGGATATCCACAGATGGGGTTAATTTCGAAATTTTAAATCTTGGCTTTTAGACGTGGCGGTTGAAATGGCATTTGTCGCCAGTATAGAGCCAAACGTCTGATTTGTATGTTCTGTAAATGAGAAAGCTTATGCGCTGACGTGTGGTTTTCATGTCAGACTCAGATTGTGATGTTTTGTGCCACTTTTGCACCAGATAACAGGTGCTTCATGTTTAGGTTTATTCATCTATAATAAAGGGTCGAGAGTAGAGACGTAATGGGAGTAAGGGCCATAGCCAACGGGTTCTGAATGTGCTGCTCTGCCTAGAAGTCGGTTCAGGTCAAGTCAGGCATCTAATTCGGACATTCGTACTCCTTGAGGCGAATGCATGGCCATTCTACTGCTGTGATTCCCCGAGCCCTGCACACGAGCCATGACGGTGTATCTGGTGCATGCTTGGCAGTTGCTCACTCTCGGGTTTTGCAACTTTCCACCGGAGTCCCGGAATTGTTAGCAACACAGGCTGATAGTGAATACTTCTCGTAGTTCCGGTAACGCTGCAGTTAATATGTAGACTGCGTATATAAGAATCCTTTTTACTAGTTATAAATATCCGGTATAGCGACTGGCTACGGACTGATCGGAGTTCGAGTCCCGGTGGGGGCAAGGTCAAGAAATCGTAGGCCTGTACATCCACTCCCCCATACGTTTTCATACAGGAACAATTTTGCCCCTTTTTTAACTTTTACTAGTAGCTATTGTTGTGAAATATGACGTTTTCTTTGAGAAATTTATGTGGATACTAAGATCGGTTAATTAAAAGGACACGAATTCGTTATGGCCCTCGACATCTGAGGGTTCGTTTGCTTTAAGGCTCGTACAACCGACTTAACCTCAATGTATCCACTGAGAGCCATTACTTTTACTTCGTCACATACAAACTTTTGAGATCGTAAAAAATTAATTTTGAAGTTTTGACATGTACATGTTTTCACCTCACTGTAATGCGAGAATCAGTTTTGAAATACCGTCTGTGTGCGTGTGTATGCATATGCGTCTCATATTGCGTGCTTGAGGGTTTGCCCATCATAGGTCGATACTCGGCGAATATGATAATGGGTCATTCAGATGGACTCACAAAACCAAATAGCGATTTTCTGTAAAACAGGTTGTTTTGACGGGTAATGAGCGACGATTCCCAGTCGGGGCTTAAACAGAGTGTATTATTTTTCTGGGGAATTGTTTTAACAATTGTAATTAAATTGAGCTAGATTGTAGTACTGGTATTCCCAAATAAAAGTGTATTTCTCTTATTTCCCATATAATAACATTCTGCCCTCTGGCGTTTACGCAAAGTAGCTTATTGTTAAAAGAGACTTTTTCCCACCCTGAAATATTAACTGAAATACGAAAAAATGGCATTTGGAACGTCATCTGTGTCTGTACATCTATTGGCCTCGCGAACGCCTGAACGGTTGGGCGGATTTTGTTCATATTCCGTATTTTAAGACTCCATCATAGGTCGGTACTCAGTGATTATGAACGTTTCCCCCCACCGTCAAGACTAGAGCTCTTAAAGTGTGCCCCCAAACGCAAAATTGTTGTTATTTTCACTAAGGCTGCATTAATTGTAAGTGGAGCAAATCAGTGGTACCCCGTCTGGCGGTCCGAACGCCAAATGAAACTTCTCTCAAAACATTCTGAGCAATTTTTGTTACATTTTAATAATCTATAAGGTTGTTATGGCATGTACTGTCTTCGCTCGCTTGGAAGCCGGGATCGTGGGTTCGAATTCCACTCAGGGCCTGGATGTTTAGTTTGTGTGTGTGTGCGTTTTTCTGTGTTTGTGTACAGGTAGAGGCCTTGCGACGAGCTGATCACCCACCCAAGGAGTCCTACCGAATGTGTAAGCTCTAGAAAAACCGAAGCGAACGGAGAAGTTCATGGAGGTAGGCCTAGGCCCACTGGGGCTGTAGTGCCAAGGAAAAAAAAGAAGGTTTTTATGTCCAAATCAGAAGGCTGTGAGAAAGCATGTGCGTTGTCTTGACCGATTTCTATGGATTCCTGTCGGTTGTACAGTGGGACACAAAACATGGATTAGAGGGACACTTGGATCTCTACATCCCACGTGAAAGAAAGAATTTAAAATGAAACGGATAAAGAATTGTTGTTAATGGTATGGAAGTCTCGTTTGGCGGAAGAGAACCGCAGGACAGTGTCTAGACAACCTTTCCTGTCGAAACTACGAAACTACATTGCATTGATATATAGAACAAGGGCCGAAATCAGAACAATAAAAAATTTATTCACAGGCAAATGAAAAACACGAAAAATGGCTGATTGTGAACAAAACACATAAGCACTCCAAAGGGCACAATCTACTGTAATTTAAATTAAACGATTTCTTTCTGGTACCGCCATCTTTGAGCCGATTGTCTAGATAATGTGGGACCCTATGGGCCTTCACGGCCTGTTACAGGGATATCTTTACTTTTTTGTACCTAAGGACTGGGTATCAACGCACGAAAACTCCAGTATGTATGTTTTCGGGGAACCCCGAAATAAGACATTCGAGAATGCACGAAATTGCACTTGAAGATTCATTGGGATACATCAGTGTACTTGTTTTTGTTGCTGATATTTACATTTCTTTGTAGAAGGCCTCCCCTGGCCTTTGCCTTCCACAGACGTGGGCTTGGTACCGGCTTTTCCCTGGAAGTTGACATTTTTCTTTCAGTTAAATTCTAAAGGGTTCTGTCGATGGTGGATGACACAGAATTACTGGGTTTTAGGAGTTTTTCCATCGTCCGGAATTCTAGGTAATAACGACATTTCGGAAACCGGATCTGTTTCCTTCTTCGGGTGGGGAAGGAAGACACTTACTCAGTTGGGCCCATTAGAAAGAGCCAGTCTCAATCACCGGATCATGTAGAATGTTCAGTCTGTGAAGGCCGTCGCCTCCAGGCAAGGACGGCCCAACTTGATTTTGGGAGCCACAAGACTTGTGGTCACAAAAAGTTCTGGGACATCTTGTAGGGGATTATCTTCCTGTTAATTACAGCGTCATGGAGATCCTGAGCCTGTTCCAGGAATCTACCCCCTTTTCACAGCCTGTTTCCCGGCCATGAATTTTCAGTTTTCTGGTCCTCTGCTTCCATGTCTTTACCCCCGTACAGATATATCACTCTTAAGCACAATAATAAACAAATAATACCAACATGTTTGATATTAAAGAATGCCGTGTTCTGGGATGTGGCGCCGTGTAGATATTGTGTAAACCGAAGTTTCGGAGGAACGTAGCGCCTCCATCTTCGGAGTAGAGAAATCCGCGAGCGAGTAACCAGCGTGAGCTGCAGCTTCTCAACATCGCAATTGAGCTTTTAGTGCTCATGACACCGGAAGTTCCGGTTTCGATTTTTGGCACAGAATCTGTATATGTCCCGTGATGTCACTTGTAAGCAAGCCTCATGACGCTTTGTTATCGGTTATGTGATCCTGGCATTGGGGAAGGAGTGAGATTGTTGTCTTGCCTAATTGTTGAGATATGTAGAAGTGATCGGTTACCAGCCGCACTATGGCCTTGGGGTCGACTCAGCCTCTAACAGAAATGAGTACCAGGAATATTCTTTGGGGGGTAAAGCGCGGCCGGCGCGTCTGATAACCTCACCGCTATCCGTGAGCCGATTGTCTAGAAAATGTAGGAACCTCGACATCTCATAACCCTATGGGCCTCCGTGGCCTGTTACAGGGATACCTTTACTTTACTTGGAAGTGATCGGTTGCCTTTGGGAGATTAATACGAAATCTAAATGCCGTAGGAGCCATATTTTCGGTAGCTTCAGCTGCTGAGTGAGTACTGACCGTCCCCCGTCCTTTGGTCTTTCTTTTCATCCACTTTCTGTTTGCAGAGCGACGCGACGCGCTGTGGGAGCCACACCAAGCAACTGTTTTATTTCAGCTCCATAAAAGGAGTGTAGACTCTAGCAGTTGCATCATGTATATAAGAATTTTAACTGGGAAATAAATATATACTTTCTATTCATATTCCATTTCGCGTTATCCTGTCACTTTTCTATTTATTTACTGTAGTTTTTTTTTAATCTTGAGTCTATGTGTCCGCTTTTCTCTCGCCTTCCTCGTCCCATGGCTCAGATCTGCTTCTTTCTTGTATTTCGTTGATTAGGGAGTGTGCGTATTCAATTCTGTAGGTCCCCAGTATAACTCTGCAGACGGATTCTTTTTGCGCGAGTTTCTATTCTGGTATTTGTGTGTGCATTGAGCAGCGCGCTTTTGTGTGCAATGTAGCTAATTAGCATGCTGTCTGCCGGATTTGCCGGAGAAGGAAGTGAGTTCACCCTCCGTTTTGCATGTTAACCCTTATCTGAGGGTGGATTCAGTCGGGGATGAAAGGCGCGTATCAAGATATAATTGGGGGGACAATGCGCTATCGATTTTATCTCATACTGGCTAAGAATTTTGTGTATTGTATCCGTAATTTCAGTTTTGAGAGTCTTCACTGACCCGAGATTCGTGGATGCAAATACGTACACACGGCCAAAGTAATACAGTAATTAGGACAGTGATTGGTGGTTTTGCCGTGACAGGTTAGGATGGTTAAGACTTCCGCAACTTTCTGTATAATTGTCCACTCATTTTAACACCCAGTGACCACTTTGTGTTCGTAGTTATTCTGTTGATAAGGTGAACAAAGCATAATTCAAGATTGAGTGCGTTCTAGAAATACAGGGTTATTCCGTGAAACATTTTGAAAATTCACAATAAATAAACTACGCAACGGATACGAAATTTTATTACACTGAAATAGAGATAAACTCGCCAATTTTTTTTACATAGTTCACAAATGCTCAATGTGCCCACCTTTGCTGATACGGCAGACATCTATGTGGCAATCCATTTCGCCCCAAGCCCGTGTCAGCATATCACGGCTGATCAGAGCCCCAGCAGCGGTGATACGGTTGCGAAGATCCCTGAGATCAGCAGGCAATGGAGGCACAAACCCCCAGAAGGAAAAGTTACACGGGGTTAAATCTGGGGTACACCAGACTCGGCTCACTTGTGGCTATGTTGTGTTGAACCGTTGCTATGCAACCTACTGTATTGTTAGTGTATCATAAAGTTGTCCCAGGGCTTAACTAATTAGGCACCACGCCTTAGAAACCTATGGATGATTGGAGGTGTAACTTCATTCTTGACCTCGGCGCTAGATGGCGGTGAGTGCTGGCCGCTTTATCCCTGACGAAGGAGCCTCCAGCAGCCATAATATATGAGGTTGGCGGGACTCAAGAGCTGGCCTGCTCGTTATGGAGAGGAGAAAAGACTGTTGCCCCTCCCGGGAATTGAACCCCTTCCCCCTGTCTCCTACCGAAATATTGAACTGCGACAGTATTAAAAATCGTGTGGGCATGGATAAGAAGAGGGACGTAGAAATGTAGGGTTGACGTCTCTGACCAGAGAGTTCATTGCGCAAGCGCTAATGTGAATAGCAGGTACGAATTCCATTCACCTGTTAAATTTAATCGTCGAGCACTCCCAGGTGTGACGGTAGGTGGTGCCTTGCGGCGCCCCGACGCGACACCCATACCCAGGGTTTGCAGTAAGGCAGACCACCGTGTGATTGAACCCCAGAGG
Organism: Cryptotermes secundus; assembly: GCF_002891405.2. NCBI lineage: Eukaryota > Metazoa > Arthropoda > Insecta > Blattodea > Kalotermitidae > Cryptotermes > Cryptotermes secundus. The sequence goes on along the minus strand of NW_019731581.1, from coordinate 192,913 downwards.
CGAGCGATCCTGTTCAGTGAGGGAAGCCTGTAGCAGTTGTGTAAGGAATTGGGGTCGAGGGCAGGTTAACTTGTAAATTCGGTCTTGTGTGGCTTCTCCGGAAACGTCAGTGCGCGCTGCATTGTGGATTCCTTTCAACATCAGTGAAATTCAGTTCTTTGGATTGGTCTGTCTGGCCTGTTCCAGTTCAGAATTAATTATGAAATTATGAATCTTGTACACAGTTGGTGTTTAAATGAAACCTATAGTAAAATCTTTATACGTAAACATTTGTCTGATCGTTTCGTATCCGAAATGATGTAAAACAAGGAGATGCTTTATCGTCATTGCATTTTAACTTTTTTTTTAGAAGACGCCATTATGAAGGTCCAGGAAAACCAAGGGGGACTGAAATTAAATGGGACACATCAGCTGCTGGTCTATGCTGATGTCAGTCTACTGGGAGATAACGTACCTGCAGTAAAGGGAAACACGGAACTGACGTTAGTAAGGAGGTTGGTCTAGAAGTAAAGGCGGAGAAAATATATATTGCTGTTTCGTCACCAAAATGCAGGGCAGAATCATTACATAGAGATAGGTAACAGATGCTTTTAAAATGTGGCACATTTCAGATATTTGGGAACGACATTGACAAACCAATTCATAATTCAGGGGGAAATTGAATTTGGGTAATGCTTGATACCATTCAGACGAGAAGTTTTTGTCTTTTCGTCTGCTGTCAAAAAACTTAAAAATTAGTTCATACAAAATTGTAATTTTGCCTGTGGTTCTGTATGGGTGTGAATGCCAGTGCTGAGAAGTCTACGGACACACGCCTCATGAAGAGATATCCTGGCTAGAAACCGTGAACTTCATTACCTACTTACCCACTTACGTAGGGAGCTGATCCCTTCTTGAGAACCCGCCAATTCTGCAGCTCCTCAATTCTCCAGCATTTTCTGGAACCCGGAGGTTCATTACCGTGTTCACAAGAGCCCTGGTCCCTATCCTGAGCCATATCAATCTATACTATCCCATCCCATCTCTCTAAGATCCATTTTAACATTGTCCTCCCACCTACGCCATGGTTGTCCCAGTGGTCTCTTTCCTCCTGGCTTTCCCACCAATATCCTATATGCATTCCTCTTTTCCCCCATTCGTGTTACATGCCCCGTCCACCTCATTCTCCTTGACTTGATCACTCTAATTATACTTGGAGAAGAGTATAAGAACCACACGCAAGTTTTAATTAAGACACATAAGATGAATAATCTTAACAAGTTTTAGAGCGTGTAAATTTATTACAGTTGACAAATACGCACTTTTTAAATAATTTTATAAAGGCAAGCTATGAAATAGATTAGCGTACTTAGGGCATCTGATGATGGCACTATGTTGCCGAAACATGTCGTGAAGTAACAGGTGAAATTGAGTGCACTAGAAGCCGGCAACTGTATACATATCATGGAGGAAAATCAGTGCAACAGGACACTAAAATACAACATTATGAAGAGTATAAGTTATGAAACTCCTCATTATGCAGCTTTCTTCAACCTCCTGTAATTTCATCGAAGTTCATTACCGCCATCAAAGAAGCCCAAGTCATATTCCAGCAATATATCCATTTTGCCAGCAGTTTATGAATTGTGTGTGACATTATATCCTTAGATTAAACAAGAGCATGTTTTATGCAGATTTTAAGAAAGAGGAACGGCGCCAGGAAATCTCTTGGAGGTGTGTGGGGTTGCTTTGACCCCGTGTAAAAGCGTGAGCGTAACGTATGCTTCATGTGACCTTTGAGGACCTAAATGGGGTTCCCCGAACTTCAAGACATGCAAGATGAGAATTTTTCTGCATCCCATGTGTAGAACTGTTTCTCGGCGGGTTTGGTGGGGGGGAGTTAGCTGAAATTTCTTTCTGTCCGTTTTCAATCAAACTTGAGTGCGATTTCCGAGTTTCATGGTTGAATTGTACGCAACAACTTCATCTGGGTGAGAGCATGAGTGGCACATGCGGCCGTTATGTACCTCCGACGCGACGGGAAGTCTACTGAGTTTATGGCAAATATGTTGCATCCCGGAGCGGGAAAATTGCAAGGCGACCAAGCACTACTGACTTCAGGTGGAGACTATCGGCTAATACGCACACCTGAGGTGTCTATATACACCATTCTTCACGAAACCAAAATGAATAGTTTACCGGTACAGCTAATTGCAGAGGTATTATCCATTCAAATCTGAAAGTCTGGAAATTTTAGTAGCTTGAAACTCATTTTCGGAATTTATTTTTCCTTACGTCACGGAGAGTGTTTTGTTCTTTGCTTTTGAGCATTCTTCCATTTTACGCGCTTTTCAAAATTATAATTTTTTCCCCCCTTGGCACTACAGCCCCAGTGGGCCTAGGCCTACTTCCATGAACTTTTCCGTTCACTTCGGTTTTTCTAGATCATAAACATTCGGTAGGACTTCTTGGGTGGGTGATCAGCTCGTCGCAAGGCCTCTAACTGTACACAAACACAGAAAAACACGCACACACAAACTAAACATCCATGACCTGAGTGGGATTCGAGCCCACGATCGCGGCTTCAG